>NC_045543.1:72664108-72886608 GCF_009769535.1 Thamnophis elegans | reverse complement strand
TGAGAATGCTAAGGAAGATAAATCTATCTCAGCATATACTTCTGTCCTACTATTGCAGCACTATTGAGAGTGCCATGACATACGGCATTCTTGCATGGTATGGGAGCAGCTCTGCAGCAGACAAAAAAGCTCTACAGAGAATCATTAAAACTGCCCAGAATATCATCGGGCTCCAGCTACCAGCCCTGATGACATCTTCGCATCTCACTGTTTGAGGAAGTTGCATAACATTCTCATAGACTCTTCCCATCCTGTTTACAATCTTTTTAGATTGTTGCCTTCTGGAAGAAGATATATAACAATTAAAACTAGGACCACACGTCTTCTGGATAGCTTTTATCCCAGAGCTATAATTACACTCAACAATGAACTAAAGGGCCACCATCAATGAGTTATTGGACAGCACTACTTGGTCTGTTGTGTGGATGCTTGGGTGGTTTAGGGGCAGGGAATTTATTTGGTGGATAGGGGTATAGGGATTATTATGTGTGGATAGGGATTATTATGTGTGTTGGGATGGTCTCTGGGTGTTATGTGAATTTCGTTCTATGTGTATACTGTGTATATATGTACAATGACAATAAAATACAGTAAAATACAATAGAGCAATACATGGTACAAAGACTGTTGGTGGGTAATCTTTACTAGGATATGGCCTATTATTTTTAAATGATTTAAGTCACCCTTTTAATGTTTTATGGCTTGGATGATGGTAGAGTTTTCTTTTTAAAAAGGTCAATTCAGAAAACTGACTTTTCAGTTCACCTTTAAGTATACTGCCATGATCTTGTCACTCATCAAAGTGTCAAAATGTTTCTTGCTATTTTTTAAAATCAATATCTATGCAGAATTTATCTAAAGTATATTACATATGCTGCATATATTTTGTTGTTCTGCTTTGAGATTAGAAATGGGGTGATCATTCTAGAAAATTAGTTTCCCACATTCCTTTTAAATTAAATCATCTCAAATATTAGCTGAAGGACTAGAGGGTATTATTAAAGTGAAGTAGACCATGCAGAATAGAGGAATTGGAAAGAAAGAAAAGTTAGAAATGTTACACAGACATGCCCACAGGGATATATTAATATAATATTTATCATCAACTATGATAGTAAAATGCAACCCTGATGTATCTTTTAATGTTGACTTTCGCCCTAAATTTACAACATAGTAGATGTTTATTGGACTGTGTATGATGGAAAACATAGATTTCCAAATGTTACTAGCATATGGACAAACTTCATTGTTATCTGATAAATAGCAAGCCACATCTGAAACCACTTGCTAAGAAAACTGCAGGAATTTATCCATCTTTCTATGTAGTTAGCTATGCAGATAACTCATGGACATGTGAAGTCTGGTTTGAATCAGAGGAGGTATTCAGCAGGTTCTGACCAGTTCTGGGAAACCGGTAGTGGAAATTTTGAGTAGTTTGGATAACCGGTAAATACCACATCTTACTTGCCCAGGAGAGGGTTACTCCTGGTTCAGACTGGTACGCCAGAAGGGGTTCATCAAATTTACCATACCTTTTAGAACCCGTTCGTCTGGTGGGACAGTACTGAATGCTCCCTCACACCTGCCCCCCTCACTCACTCCTCCACTCATCCGGTGGCTGCTCGCTCACCACACCAATCCGCACCATGCTTTCCCTGTCTGCCACTCACTGATTGGCCAATCACCAATCACCCCACCTCTGAGAGGCAGTGGGGGTGGGGTTTCTCTCACGCCTTCTTTCTTTCTCCGAAGGTGTGCGAGAAAGCCCCCCCCCCTTGCCCGAACGTGTGAACTGTGAAGGAAGGAAGCTGCAGGCTCATTTGCTTCAGCTATGCAATCTCCTTTCATTCTCCATCTGTCTCCTTCACTTGTTCAGGCAGTAGAGAATGAAAGGAGGTCATGTAGCTGAGGGCAAAGGAGCCTGCAGCTTCCTTCATTTACACATTTAGGCAGTAGCAGGGGGGGAGGCTTTCTCACAGGTCTTTCTTTCTTTCTCCGAAGGCATGCAAGAAAGTCCCCCCCCCTCAGTTGCCTGAACATGTTAACTGTGAAGGAAGGAGCCTGCAGCCTCCTTTTCCTCATTTACATGATCTCCTTTCATTCTCCGTCTGCCTCTTTCACTTGTTCGGGCAGCAGAGAATGAAAGTATGTCACATAGCCGAGGGCAAATGAGTCTGCAACCTCCTTCATTTCTTCCTTCCCTCAGTGCCCACCAAAGCACTGCTGCCGCTTGGCTGCTGTCACTGCTGCCATGCCCCCTCTGCATGGCTGGCCTCCGGCCTGAGTCGTAGCGAGCAATGGCGGAGCGGGGCGACTGGCAGCGGCTACTGCTCCTGGGCTAGCTGTGGGTCATGCTGCTCAGTGGGCAGCACCCCGACTGCCCCGCCACCACCGCCACCACTGTGCCACCTCAGCAGCAGCACCCCTTGCCCTCAGAACTGAGGCAGGGAAGAAGATTGAGAGATGTGGATCCACAGACTCCCCCCTTTTCCCCACTCCACAGCTCGCTTCCTTGGGTGGGACCAGGGTGAGTGGAATTTGCGGCCAACTTTAAAGTGAATGGGGCTGTTTGTGACTAAATGGGACAGAGAACATAGAGGGATGAAAGGGAACATGGAGGTAATCTAGTCCAACCCCTTCCCAAGGCAGGAGTCCTTCCTTCTCTTTGACAACTATCAATGGCAGACATGAGGGAAATGGTATGTGTGTATGTGTTTGTGTGTGTGCATGAGAGAGAGAAAGAGAGAGAAAGAATGAGAAAGAAAAAGAAAGTTGGAGAGGGAGAGATGAGAAAAAAGAAAGGAAGGAAGAGAAAGAAATAAAATAAGTGGAGGAGAGAGACACAAGAAGGAAGGAAGAAAGGAAGGAAGGAAGGAAGGAAGGAAGGAAGGAAGGAAGGAAGGAAAAGAAAGAAAATAAGTGGAGGACAGAGACGTAAGAAGGAGGGAAGGAAGGGAACTTATGATCACAATTGAGCCCAAAATTTTGGTTGCTAAGCAAGAGTGTTGTTAAGTGGGTTTCACCACATTTCCCAACTTGGCCATGCCCACTCGGTCACATGACCACCAAGTCACTCCTACATGGTCACATGACCACCGAGCCACTCCCACAAAACAGACCACACCTACAGAATAGGTTCTAAAAATGTTGAAACCCACCACTGGACTGGCCCCACCCCCATCTATTCTCTGCTTCCCAAATCCCAGCTGATTGGGAGGAAATGGGGATTTTGCAGTAACCTTCCCCTGGAGTGGGGAGGGAGTGGAGATTTTACAGTATCCTTCCCCTGCCATCCCCTCCAAGCCATGTCACACTCACCAAACCACACCCACCGAACTGATAGTAAAATTTTTTGAATCCCATCACTGGTTTGAAGGCTACAGTCACAACAGATCCCAAGGAAACTAACCTGAACAATTGCTTCTATTTTATGTCAGCGTTAAAATTTATACAATCTTGGTTGGATTGAAAGAGAATATCTGGCACAGAGCCTTCCAGTGAGGATTCTAAGTGGAAATCTGGAGCTTCACCTTCCAAAACTAACATCTTAATAACTCTATCCTGGCTCAGGCTTTAGAGAGTTTCAACCTATCTGATTGGCAAGATACTTGGAAAATAAGTGAACAAAACCTCTTCCTTGCTATGCTATGCCGTTCTGATTTAATATATTGAATCCAAAAATATTTTTTTGAAATAGGGTTGACATGGAAACTAAGTGAATTTTTATTACTCATGGTAAGATACCCATAACAAGCATAGTGATATATACTTTCATCATTCTGCATTAAGATCCAAAATATTAGCTTCCTCCCTAACCCATAGAGGATCAATATGTGTAGGAGAAATGACCCTTTACCCTAATCCCAAATTTATTTCTCAATACCCTCATCTAATATTTATTTTCCTAATATGATTTGCACTTGGGTGTAAAACCTACTGATCCTCCAGAATGATTAGTGGCCACAGATCTTCCTAAAAGTCCTTCATGTTCACTAATATTCCCAAAGATTCTGCCCATGATTGGCTATTCATGCCAACATGAATAATTTGATAAGAAGGACTTCTCTCTGAACATAAGAGTCAATCTCCTTTTCTAGTGTCCTCAAGTGGCATCCAGCATATGCATAGCTCTCCTCCCCTTGCTCTTGACTTTTCAGGAGGATCTCAAAATTGGGTACAACTTTGAAAACTTGAGAATTTTCTAGAATTGTTTATAGTTTTGCATACTTCTGCTAGTCTCTTGAAAACCCAATAAGCTTCTAGGTACTTTCTATGATGCCAACACAGTTTTATAGGCCTTGGGATTCCAATCCTAGGACATCATTCCTCTTCCTTTTACTCATCCTTTTTCAAGATGTCTGTTCATTATCCTTTCCTTAACCACACCCCTAATAATGAAGGCAACAGTTTTCTTTTCTTACATGCACAATATACTATACAAATGGACAAATGCTCTGGATACAGCTCTACCCTCCTTATTTAATCTAAGACTGATCTCTAATTTGGCTGTAACATTTGGTATAGTTTTTCTCTGTATTTCAGTAGAGAGATGGAATATGTGATTACACATCATAATTATTGTTATTATATAGTCTCTTTTGAAAAATATTCATAATTTGAGAAATTCAAGCTTCATCCAAAAGCCTATGAAGTGTCCAAATACCATCATATATCCTTGTTCCTTTTATTCCTATTACAACACTCAGACAGCTTATAATCACTGCCATTAATTCTGTATTAATTTTGCAATTAGCCAAGCCAACAAAAGACAACAATATGGGTTTAGCATTGGCCCTGTAAAATTATATATCATTATATAACTTTCTTATCTGCATTCCAAAGTATAAGACTGAGGTAGGCATTAAAACAAACATACGATAAATATAAATGTTGTGTATATTAATTAGAAGCCAATATGAGCTAAAGCTCAGCTCTTCCTCTCAGGAGTTGTGTGATTGAAGTATTGGAACTGAAGGGGGGGAGGAACTGCTATCAAAATTAAACCTCTCTCGAAAATGCACTCAATTACTATCAAAGGGCTTAAAGTATTTAACCTTTAAAGTAAGAGTGTTTGCCTAGTATTGATTTATCAGGAATTACAAGCTAAGAAAACATGCTATGTTTCAGTTTGTTGATTACCTTCAAGGATATTCTTCTTTACAAAGACCATCTAGCTAGGGAATACTTAATTCCTTGGAACAGCTTGTCAATTATAGGCAAATATACTTGAGTTAAAAAAAACCCACCACCACCACCACCACCACCTCAAATAAAAGGTGGGGGGAGCAGGAAAATTTAACTAATCATTTGAATATCACATTCTTTTGACATTGCTGAAGCTATAAAATGCCAAAGTAAAAGTCCGCTTTGCACTTTTATGAATAAAAGACACCTAAATGTTGAAATAATACTTTGTGCATTTCCCCATACTTAAAAAAATGGAATTCTTAAAATTTGAAATGTCAAAGGATAGATAAAAACCTCAGCTTTGAAACATTATTTTGACCATCCTTCTTTAATCTATTGACCTTCATTTGTATTGGATTACCAATCTAATCATCACTGATCACTTTTGATGGCCAAAAAAACATACTGTCCTTCTATAGCATATCAAGTTTAATAAATTCTGTATTTATTTTAGTATGAATATACATTCCACTTACTGTTAGTCAACTTGTAATGTCAAATGGAAATCTTAACTATTATAAAAACTAAAAATGCAAAGGGAACACATACTAAGTACATTCATCTTAAGAGAGGAGTGCAGAAAAAGACCAGGAACACTGACTTTTCTTTATGTTAGGGAATCTCTAAAGATAAAGGTAAAGGTTCCCCTGACACATATGTGCTAGTCGTTCCCGACTCTAGGGGGAGGTGCTCATCTCCGTTTCAAAGCCGAAAAGCCAGTGCTGTCCGAAGAAGTTTCCGTGGTCATGTGGCCGGCATGAAAGTGTACAGAACACTGTTACCTTCCCAACAAAGATGTTTCCTATTTTTCTACTTTTTACATGCTTTCGAACTGCTGGGTTGGCAGAAGCTGGGACCAGTAAGGGATAACAGTTGAATTTTATCTCAACATTAGTGATACAGCAAAGTGCCCTGAAGTATTAGGCAGCCTTTTTGAATCTGCTGTGTAGTCAAACCAAGATGGCTAAATAGAACTAAAAGTTGTATTTATTTAACCTTTAGTCCACTAATACCCAATACAAACATGTTTAGAATATTAGGGGAAATAGAAAATTTTAGATATCCCAATATAACTTTGAATTACTTTGTTAATATAGCTACAACATGGCAAATAGGAATAAAACAATCTTTAACTAAAGTATTACTGGGGTTATTGAAAACTTTTTGCTGTGGTGGTGGTTTTTCAGCCAATGCAATTTCCCACGGTTTAAAACCCCATTGATCGAAAAACCATGTATGTTAATTTTCCAATGTTTTGCAACAATAAATCTGGCAGTTAACAACAAAAATGGATTAATTTCTAATGTAAATCATTGTAAAATCCCTGGGAAACACAACAGCTACAGTTGAATTAATTATTAAAGATTGTGTATTTTTCCAACTCCTTTAAAAAGTACAAAAAGGGTAAATAAATGGACAGAGGTAGTAATAGTTTTGTAATAATATGTCAGATCAGCTAAATTAAAGGCTAACATGAAACACAATAGAGGCAGTCCTCAACTTACGACCACAATTAAACCCAACATTTCTGTTGCTAACTGAGATATTTGCTAAGTGAATTATGCCTCATTTAACAATCTTTATTGCCCCAGTTGTTAAGTGAATCACTATGGTTCACTTAACGACTGGGGCAATAAAGATTATTTAACTGTGGTTTTTAAGTTAGTAACATAGTTGTTAAGTGAATCTGGCTTTACCATTGACTTTGCTTGTCAGGAGGTCACAAAAGATGATCACATGAGCCAAGGACACTGCAACCATCAGAAATATGAGTCAGTTGCCAAGGGCCTGAATCAAGGGTGAGTTCCAGCAGGCAATATTGCTGGTTTGCTAGCAAGTGTATTGTTTGCACACTTGATGCATTCTCTGTGCGTATGTACAGTGCAATAAAAATTGTTCTGCACATCACAGAAGTGAAAAACAAGATGGTGGCGCCTATGGTGCTGCCCGTAGAACCAGTTCGGGAGCATGGCAGTCCTGCGTCACTGCCCATTCCAGCGACCCAGGACACTAAACCACTATCGGTTCGGCCGAATATGGTAGGAACCCTCCACTGGTCTGAATTTTGATCACATGACCATTGGATGCTGCAACAACTGTATGAAAATCAGTCATGTCACTTTTTTCAGTGTCACTGTAACTTCAAATGGTCACAAAATGAACTGTTGTATGTTGAGGACTATGTGTAGATTCTTGGGAGCCATTTCTGAAGTCTTCATCATTATTGATTGAAATAATACATGATATATCAAAATTAACTTCAAGTACTGACACTATATTAAATTTATTCATTCCATGTTTACTTAGCTGTCTTAAGAATGTAGAATGAAGTTTGAAGAAAAATAACATATCACCTGTAAACAGATTTATTAAAAGATATTTTGCTTCCATCTTAAGACTTTGAATGTTGTTATTCCTTTCAGTAATCTTTGTCAATACTACTATAATTAAATTATATAAAGCATTATATTTTGGTACTGCCCTTATCTCTTCTGCTCCATGAATGCTAATTACTACTTGTGTTGCTGATACCACTAATGGATTGTAGCTAAAATTATATTTACTTCCTGTAACAAATATTTAATGGGGTTTTTTTCTATCAGCAATTTAAAAGATATTGAAAATGTAAAAGTGAGTGAAATTTTATTGCCTTGTCATAATAATTAAAAAGTTCACTTTCTAATTGAATTATACGAACAAGGTCTTCTCAGATGGTTTTTAATCTAAAGAAGAAAAATGAAGTTATAGAATAGAATAGAATAGAATAGAATAGAATAGAATAGAATAACAGAGTTGGAGGTCTTCTAGTCCAACCCCCTGCTTAAACAGGAAACCCTACACCACTACAGACAAATGGTCTATTCGGGCTCCACAAAGGTTGCAAATTGGTGAGCCAAATTATAGCATCAAAGTAATTGCAAAAAAAAAAAAATCCTCAAAGCTCTTGAATCTCCATCCATGTATATGGCGATTTGGCCGCCCAATTTCCATAACAGAATTATATTCTGTATTCAGTAGAATTCTAGAAGAATGACCCAGAGACCAAAGAGATGGAGAATACTTGTTGAACACAAGAGTCCTATAGGCATAATGGTCTATCTTGAAGTGAGCAGATAATGAAACAAGTGGGTTGGTGTATAAGACTAAATCCACTTTTGAAAATTGTGACGATGGAGCGCAGAATTTGTCATTATTGAAGACACCTCAAAGACAGGAGCTTGTCTTCAAAACATTATTAGGATCACTAATTAGAAGAAGTAGGACTTAGTCATGGTTCAAATGCAACAAAAAGAGATAAGCAAACTCCTGAAAACTTTGTACCTGGTGTATATACTCTTTTAATCATAACTCAACGAAAATAAGATGGCTTTATAAAGTTAATATTTTGTATTTTATTTTTCTGTTTGACTTAGTCTCTGCATATGTGAAAGCACAACCTTCAAATTTAATTAGCAGTGTCTTACAATGTTTTATTATGCATCTTGAAGTTTGCTGCAAGTCACTACTGTAACTAAATTTAGGATTTTTAAGGATTTTATTGCGTTTGTTTGCTGCCCTATTCCCAAGAGACTCAGGGTGGCTCACAATAAAAAAGGGGAAGGGATACAAAAATAAAATAAAATAAAATAAACAACAATTTAAAATTATACAACAGCCGTAACCTCGAATGGGGCTGGATGGTTCAACAGCCGCAGGCCTGCCGGAACAGCTAGGTCTTAACTGCTTTGCGGAAGGCCAGGAGGGTAGTAAGGGTCTGGATCTCCATGGGGAGATCGTTCCAGAGGGCCGGAGCAGCCACAGAGGAGGCCCTCCCCCGAGGAGTCACCAGCCGACATTGGCCAGCAGATGGGATTCGGAAGAGGCCTAGTCTGTGGGATCTAATATGCCTTTGGGAGGTGACTGGCAGGAGGCGGTCTCTCAAGTACCCAGGTCCGATACCATGTAGGGCTTTAAAAGTAACGACTAGCACCTTGAAGTGTGTCCGGAGACCAATAGGCAGCCAGTGCAGCTCGCGGAGGATAGGTGTAACGTGGGTGTACCGAGGTGCACCCACAATCGCTCACGCGGCTGCATTCTGGACAAGCTGAAGTCTTTGAACACTCTTCAAGGGCAGCCCCATGTAGAGCGCGTTACAGTAGTCTAGTCTTGAGGTGATGAGGGCGTGAGTGACTATCTGAAGGGCCTCCCGGTCCAGGTAGGGTCGCAATTGGTGCACGAGGCGAACCTGGGCAAAGGCCCCCCTGGTCACAGCCAACAATGATGTTCTAGAGTCAGCTGCGGATCCAGGACAACTCCCAAATTGCGAACCCTCTTGAGGGGCGTATAATTTCACCCCCCAGGCTGAGAGATGGAATAACTGGACCATCTTTGGGAGGGAGCATCAAAAGCCACTCGGTCTTGTCGGGATTGAGCGCAAGCTTGTTCGCTCCCATCCAGACCCTAACAGCCTCC
Organism: Thamnophis elegans; assembly: GCF_009769535.1. Classification (NCBI taxonomy): domain Eukaryota; kingdom Metazoa; phylum Chordata; class Lepidosauria; order Squamata; family Natricidae; genus Thamnophis; species Thamnophis elegans. The sequence goes on along the minus strand of NC_045543.1, from coordinate 72,876,969 downwards.
AGGCACTGGCACATCACTTCTACCGCTTCACTGAGTTGGCATGGGGCGGACAGATACAAATGTGTATCGTCCACATATTGATAATATTTAATCCCGTGCCGGCATATGATCTCACCCAGCAGCTTCATTTAGATGTTAAATAGGAGGGGGGACAGGACTGAACACTGCGGCACCCCATAATTGAGGGGCCTAGGGTCTGACTTCTGCCCTCCGACCAACACCGACTGCGACCTGTCTGAGAGGTAGGAGGAGAACCACCGAAGAATGGTGCCTCCCACTCCGACCTCCTGCAACCGTCGCAGAAGGATACCATGGTCGATGGTATCGAAGGCTGCTGAGAGGTCAAGAAGCACAAGGATAGAGGAGTGACCCCTATCCCTGGCTCGCCAGAGATTATCGATCAAGGTGACCAAAACAATTTCCGTGCTGAAACCAGGCCTGAAACCAGACTGAAAGGAATCCAGATAATCGGTTTCATCCAAGTATCATCGGAGTTGAAAGGCCACCACCTTCTTGACAACCTTCCCAACAAAGGGGAGGTTGGAGACTGGACGATGGTTACTCAAAATGGCTGGATCCAGAGAAGGCTTCTTCAGGAGGGGTCTCACCACCGCTTCCTTTAGGAGGAGCGGGAAAGATCCCTCCCGGAGAGAGGTGTTAACTATCATCCTGATCCAGCCACGTGTCACCTCCCTGCTGGTCGAGACCAGCCAGGAGGGGCACGGGTTCAGTATACAGGTGGAGGCACTCACCGCTCCCATGGCCCTGTCCACTTCCTCAGGAGAAGCAAGTTGAAACTCGCTCCATAAGCTCCGCTCAAGACCTTCCCCCGATACCTCGGCTGGTACCGTGCAATTGGAGTCCAGATCTGTCTGAATCTGAGCAACTTTATCTGTTAGAAACTGAACAAATTCCTCAGCTCTACCTTGTAAAGGGTCATCTGCAACCCTCTCTTTCAAGAGGGAGCGGGTTATTCCAAACAAGGCAGCTGGGCGCGATTCAGCGGATGCAATAAGAGCGGCAAAATGCGCACATTTCACCGCCCATATTGTCATGAGATAGGCTCTGATATAGGTTCTCATCAGTGCTCGGTCTGACTCAGAGTTACTGGCCCTCCAGCGGCGCTCTAGGCGTCTCTTTTGGCGCTTCATCTCCCGGAGTTCCTCAGTAAACCAAGGGGCTCTCCTGGATCCGCTACCTCGGAGAGGCCGTAAAGGCGCAATCTGGTTTAGAGCCCCCGCCGCCGCTGTATTCCAAGCTGCGACTAAGGACTCTGCCAGATTGTGGACGAGAGTGTCAGGTATTTCTCCAAGCGCCGTCTGAAATCCCATAGGGTCCATCAGGCACCTGGGGTGAAACCACCTAATTGGTTCCTCCTCCCTACAGTGGGGGATTGGTTTCCGAAAGTCAAGCCTCAGTAGGCAGTGATCAGACCATGACAAGGGCAAGATCTTAATGCCCCTTAAATCTAGATCACGTCTCCACTGCTCCGAGAGGAATACGAGGTTGATCGTGTGCCCTGCTGAGTGAGTCGGGCCCTGGATTACTTGGGTCAAGTCCATGGCTGTCATGGAAGCCATGAACTCCTGCGCCCCATCAGAGTGTCCACCGAGCGAAGGGAAATTGAAATCCCCCAGCTCTATAAGCCTGGGGACCTCTACTGCCAGCTTGGCTACTGACTCGAGGAGCGAGGGGAGGCCTGTTGCAACACTGTTGGGAGGAAGGTATGTTAACAACAAGCCCACTTGACCCGCAAGGTCCAACTTCACCAATAAGGACTCACACCCGACAAGCTCCAGAGCAGGGATCCTACGAGGAACTAATGACCCCCACCCCTTCTCTGGGGTCGCGGCTGATGAAGTACCTGAAATCCCTCTAGGCACATTTCAGTGAGGGGGACTCCTCCCTCTGGGCCCAGCCAGGTTTCAGTAATACATGCCAGGTCTGTCCCCTCGTCTAATATAAGGTCCCGGACGAGGGGAGCCTTGTGAACCACAGACCTGGCATTTAGCAACAACAGCCTAAGTCCATGGCCCTGACCACTCTCACCATCTGGCCTTGGAGTGGAACTAATAGGGCCGGAAGGAGGGATAGCTGCAACGTAGCGAACCTTCCTTCCCTGGTAATGGCTAGCCCTGAAGTTCCCTCTGTACCTGCCCTTCCCCATCGTGACTGTAATGTTCCGGCCCACTCCCGCAACCATAGACCCCGTTCCCCCCCCCCGAAGCCTCTGCTCTCTCTGGCAGGCTATCATTCTCAATCATTCTGGGACGGGGGGTAGGCCTGGACCCCCTACCACTTCTGCAATACAACTCAGTGGCGGAGGCACCAGGCTGTTCTCCCAGTCCCCTCATGCATACACTATCACTCACTTATACAGTCCCCACAGTCAGGATAAAATTACAAAATACAATAATAAAAAAATAAGTGGGTACAAGCAATATCAAACATACATCACATACATATCACATACATATCCCATACAAAAGAAAAAGAAAAAATTGTGCAGATGTTAAGAGAGGCAAAGTGCATATAGAGTTTGTGGCAGAGTCACAAAAGTCCGGTCTGCCAAAGACATGGAAAAAGGCAACTGGGTGGCTGAGATGGTGTCACTGGGGCAGTGAGAGGTAATGCTGATCGAACAGATGGAATGGGTCCGTACGTCTATAAGCCCAAGGGCTGCGGCTGCAGGAAGGGTGGGTAGCTTCCAGATGAAAAGGCGGTGAGGGCGACAAACCAGTGAAATGAAGGCCAAAAAAGCACCAGTCAGGGCCAGCAGAGATGGCCACTGGAGGGAATCTAAGCTCCAAGCGCGCTGCCTCTCCAGAGTAATGGCGCCTGATGTAGGATGGTCCAGAAAATGGCGCTGTCTAACACAACACTCCTGAGGCAATAACAGCAGCAGATGACACTCGCCGCAACAGAAGGCCAGTCGCCGAGCTCTCGGGGTCACAGTCCCAGCAGGCAGAAAGAAGAGCGATGTGGAGCCCTGCAGGGGCAGTGGCAAGATAGAGAAAAAGCCATGCCAAGAGGGAAGGAGGGAGGAGTCAGCAGAACTGTGGTGGGGGCAATGGAGGCAGGAAAACAGTCCCCCAGGCCAGACAAACATTTCTGTAGGGCTCCCCACCCCCTCTTCGGGGCACAAACTGACACATCAGCACCGCTCAGCGCAAGACCAACACCTCCCAGGGCAGCGAGGCTGAGGCCGTCGCCGCCCGCGCAAAGCCGTCTCCGCCGCCGCCGCCCAGCTGTAGCTCGAGAATGTAAAGAGGCTGCCAAGGGAGGCAATGCCGTCCAAGAGCCGCCCGAAGGCAGCCCCCCCCCCAGGTAGTTACCTCCCCGGCTAGTCCAGAAGCTGGTCTCTTGCAGGACCCCCTCCATCACCATGTCCGAGGTCCTGGTCACCAAGAATATTTCATTGCAATTTTCCAGTAGCCGGAGCAAAGAGGCTCAGCAGCCATTTCCCATTCTCACGCATGCACAAGATCCATTCTCATTTCATTCTTATTCTCTAACTAAAGATAGCTAAGTTAACTTACAATGGCATTAGCATTGGAAATTAATACTGACTTAACTAATAACAACTTATAAAAGAACGCCAATAGAACTCAGATCTAACAAAATAAAATTGTGTGTTAGTTCTGGCACTTTAATCTCACCCCAAGTAGACAAAGGAATAATTTATCCATTTATTATTTATTTGTGGGGTCCTTGGTACTCTCTGAGCTTGGTTGTTTTCTTGTAGATGTTTCATTACCCAACTAGATAACATTATCATTGCTAGAAAGGAATAGAGTTTGCAAAAAGTACTCTCTTTCCAAACCCTGTTGCCTTTTGGCACTGATGGTGTTGCCTGGGTTGAGTAATGAAACGTCTGCAAGAAAACAATTAAACTCAAAGGGCACTAAGACTCTACAGTTCAACCCTGAACTACACACATTCTCTTCTATTGGTATGATTTATTTATTTTAAAAAATTGTATAGCTACTCAAATCGAACCATTATCCTTTTAACATGAGGATCTTGCTGTCTTTATATGGATGGGAAAGTACTCCTTATCTTTTATTTAATTATTGTTTCATCTAAAAGTAATCCTGTCACCAAGTCAAGTGCTTCACTTTTGAAGAGCCAACTCCACTGATAATGTTATCTCTATGAATCTGCTAGATTTATTTTCTGCAATCTCTTCCACTTCCAAGAGTTCTTATTTTTATTTTATTTTCCTTCATGTATTCTATATCAACTTTCTAAAGACAGCACACAGGGAATTTCAATTGTTTACCAAATGTAAGTTAAATGTGGATGACAGGCATTAATGACATAATTGTACTCTGACTGACTGCTCCGATTAGATCAACATCTATCTAAATATAAAGAGCTGGATAACCATTAAGATCAAATTATTCATACATTTAGATTGGTTTTTTTTTAAAAAAAACAATGCTGGGATTACTACAAGGACTGCCAAATATAATTACAGTCAGTAAACGTACCAACACAATCTGATTAGTCCAAGGGGCATTTCCTACCCACTTTTGAAGCATGTTGTAGAAGCAACACTAATTCAAGTTCTAATCCATGTTGCCCTGCAACTTATTACAATACTAATTTTTGAAATTTATTCTATTTTAGTCAGCCTAAGATGTTTGTAGTCTGCTGTAGTCTAGAATGAACAATAGCCATCAAGGAAACAATATAATGAGAGAGGTGAGTAATTAGCAGGAGCAGATAAATGTTGAGAAGCAAGTTTTGAAATTGGTGAAAAGTTATATTTGGTCTCTGTATAAAACAAAAAAATAGGTACATTAAGAAGGTCAGTAGTTGTTAATGACTCCTCTGAGGAATAGTTCCAAATGGAAGTCTAGAGGTGTTTGTTAAGTTGTTCAGAATCAAGATAAGCAACATAAAGTGGCTGACCTTGACTTGGTCAATTTGTTAGAGAATTGGGAAATGTCTTTTTAGTTTAGTAAAATATAGAAAGTTGTTTCTATTTCTCCAAAACTGCATGAATACAGTCTCTCTGAAAGTGTACCTTCAAATCTTCCTAGGGAGACTTCTATATGACAGTCATTGAAAAGGCTAAGGCTATCATCCTAAATGATCCTATGAAATGGACCATTTTTGGCCCATTGTCAAAAAGAAGTCTCTAACCACTGAGATGAGCAACTTCTCATATTCCTTTTGAACTCAGCATCCCTTAGAGATGGCTTTCAATTTATGATTAGCTGAATGAGTAAAAAAGCAGTAGGTTATTAGAGAACATAAAAACAGATAAAGATTGTACTTTATCCTGTGGACTTTGTAGATCTACACTTGCAAGAAATCATGAGGCTCGTGTTTTAAATGTAACATCCATCAGAAATGAATAATTTTTAATTTGAATATATTAGAATTGTCACTAACATCACAATTTATTCTGCTCTTTCTTGAAGGGGTGCAGAGCAATTAACATACACAAGATATATACAATTTTACCCACAGGAGGGAAAAAAAGTCTGTTTACCTGTTGACTGAAAGTTAACTAGTTAAAGTATCAGAGTGTAGTTTGAATGGAACTCTTCTTGGTCTTTGAAATTCCACCTATTTTCTTATATTTTAAATGGAATGGATAAATGAATGAATGAATGAATGAATGAATGAATGAATACATGCACACACATATTGTGTGTCCATTTATGTGATGAGGTTCTGCCTATTTTATTATATTTAAAATGGAATGGATGAATTAATGAATGAACCCACATAGGCATGGATGCACTCATGCATGCGCACGCTCGTGCGCACACACACACACTATCTGTGCACTGAAATTCAACCTATTTTATTATACTTAAAATAGAATGCTATTGCAATGCTAATTTCAGTTTTATAACACAACCCTGTGCTAGTAAGTTTATCTGAGTGTCAGGGTTCGAAGTAACAGCCCCAACAAAAGAAGACTCTGAGGCATGAAGTTCCTCAAAGTTCCATTTTATTAGAGATGTCATATTGGCACATCTGGGAAAACCCAAACCTGAGAGGTCCAGGTTTCCCCACCCAAAATAAAGTCATCCCCTCCACCCACAAGTCCATCACATGGTCCAATAAATTCACCGTCCCAACTGGAGACAACCACCAGTAACTCCCAACCAGGTACAGGCCGAATGCCCTTAACTCCCCAAGAAAGAAATGTTGTTATGGCTAACCCTCCACCACTCCTTGGTATCCCCCCTCCCTCCCGTTGTCCCAGGCAGCTCTGAAGCTCCAACAGAAAAGATGGCTGAGTTTCCTCTGAAGTATGGGTGCATTCAACTCCTAGTCTGATGTTTTCAAGATGCATTGAACTTCATTGCTCTAAACCTCAATCAAAGACCTTGCAGTCAGGTTCTGGGAAAGAATGAATGAGTACACAGACACACACGCATGTGCTGAACTTTAACCTATTAGATTTAAAATGGAATGAATGAATGAACGAATGAATGAATGAATGAATGAATGAATGAATACATACATACATACATACATACATACATACATACATACATACATACATACACGTGACTGTGCTTCTCTTTCTCCCTCCCTCCCTCCCTCCCTCCCTCTCTCTCTCTCTCTCTCTCTCTCTCTTATGTTAGACTTTTGTGCCTTTCCTTTAGTGAAAAACCTCTTCCCTACAATCAGATCAAGGTTGGCCAGGCTCATTATTGGGTAGGGAAATGTCAAAAAGGAAAGATTCCTCAGGTAAGAGAAAGCCAAGACCTGTTACTTACAACTGCTTATTATCTAAAATTGGCTGAGAAGTTCTGGCATGAATGAAGGATCTTCTGCAAGCACAAGGCATCTTTCTTCCCCTTCTGTCTTTGAAAGAGGAGTTGGCGTGTTAACCCCAGTCTCCTGGCCAGGTTCCAAATTGTATAATTACATTCTGCCTCCCAACATTTCCCCTGCAGTTTCAATTAGATTCAATGTTCTTTTTCACTGTCCTCAACTTTTGCAGGGAAGCGTTTCCCTTTGTAGCAGCTGCCACCTTCTACTCAGGAGGTGCAAGGATTCAATAGCGCTACCTTACATAACAATCCTGTTCAGTTTAACATCAGCCGCTCATTTCGGGCACAATCTTAGACAGATTTATTCAGAATTAAAGAGCAGGTTGGATCCCAGAGTTTCCCTCCTTTATTTGCAGGCCCCGCCTTTCGATAGGGCTCCTCTGTAACAGGGAAGTATTTCTGAAACATAACAAGAGTGCAAAAGCCTCTTGGTGTGCCAGGCACATTGTCACAGCGTGGAAGGCGAAGACAAATCTTTCCCCAGAGCTTAAAACCTCATTCTCCAAACCCCAAATGTACTTCTGCACTGCAGTGGGATTTAAAACACAGATACAGACAAACTGTACCAAGTTTCTAAGGATGCCAATCTAGGCTTTTCAAAAGCCTGTTTGCTGCAGAGGGGGTTGGTTTTTCAGGGATGTTAGTGCTGACCAAGGAATGCTTCTCTTTCCACGACACATTGACTGCCTCCTTCAAAACATCAAGAGGTGAACTTCAGACAGCAAAACCATTTCTAATGCCCATAATGTGCATAGCCCGAAACTACATTTGAATCCAATTAAAGTAAGGAAATCATCAGTATTAATGTTTATTTGCTTGCTGGGCAAGAAAAAGAATCTTTGAGGGTGGAACTCTGAGCTGATAGGTTGGTTTACAAATGTTTCATTACCAGGCTAGGTAAAATCTACAATGGAGTTGAAGTCTTTTTTTTATGCTTGTATTTCTGATATTGAAGTTTTTTTGGGAGACATCAAATTTGGTTCCCCTGCGTTCTGCTTTAGGAGGGTTTTTCCTGCAGGTGGGCAAGCAGCCTTCCCTTATGTAATTTATTTCCAGCTTTCCATTGGGTGGAGGGAATAAGCAAATTTTGCTTTGAACTTGGAATGAAGCAGCCCCTCTCACAAAATTACATTGGAACGGTCAGTTTTTCCATGTTGCAATACCGTCAACAATGGACTTTATTTTCTTTCATTCCAGAACACAATGGCAATGGTCTGTGATAATGCTATCTACCACAAGAATGGCTATTTTTTTAAAGTATCTTAATATTTTAGAGATTTGTTTTCAATTGAAACTGTAATTTATATGGGAAAATGGCAAAGAATTGTTAAGGCTTTCCTTGTATAAGGCGCTATAGAAGGGAGTCCAAATGGTCTATCATATTTTCAGTGTAGATCATTAGCAGTGCAATAACAACAAAATAATAATCACCTGTTAGCCAATTCAGTACACAAATTTGCAATCTGAAAGCTCAACGTCATATTGTTGTACAATAGGTTTTTTTTTTTTCCAAATAGTGGTCTGCCTGCAAAGATCATTGTTTCCTTGCCCGTTATCTGATTCTGTAAATTTAGAGTTGTATATTTCAGGAATGAGCAAACTACCATTCTGACATCCTGATGGACTATGTCAATCTTTGCATGCCTCACTAGGTGGGTGAGATCCCCACAGTTCTGAAACAATGCAGTCGAAATTTGGTAGTAAATCATCAGATTACAAGGATATTTATTTCACTTTCTATCCACTAATATGGAATAAGACACGCATGTTAAGCTTCTGATAAACTCCATGAGCCACCAACAATGGGGAAAAAAACACCCCACCAAAAATACCTCACTGACATTTTCCACTTCAGTGTTATGGCCCTGCACCCATCAAAGGCCTTTTAAAAATAGCCTAAAATAGAAAGTGAAATGTCTGGTCACAAAATAAATCATATAAGCTAACATAAAAGCAGAACTCTATACCGAAAATCTGAAGATGGGAGAGAAGAGAAGATGTCAACAATATCATCCTTTTCCATTTCTTTCTTTTAAAAAATGAGAGACAGAATTGATTAATACACACTAGTGTTTCCTCAACTGTAATGTGATCAGGCTGCTGATGTTTAATGTTAACATCTTTCAAAGGAAAGATAAATATATAAAATACCCAAGAGAAATAATCCACCCCCACACACTTTTTCTGAAGCAAGCAGATATATTTCACTGAATTCTACCAAGGTCCCGAAAGCAATCAAATGTGTTTTACCATTCTTTTCGCAAGCTAAGGTAATTATTAGTCAGAAGGCTTTTTCCTTCTCACTCTTTAAAATAAATAAAAAATAAAAGTAAAATGGTGCTTGCCCAAGAGGAAAATGAACTACAGTACTTATCAGCTCAATGCATACACAAGTGCTACTAAAGGCAACTGACCAGGAGTGCTGTGTGCCATAGGTTAACTGCAAATCCATATGTGCAGTGTTTCTCAACTTTGGCAACTTGAAGATGTCTGGACTTCAACTCCCAGAATTCCCCAGCCAGCTGGGGAATTCTGGAAGTTGAAGTCCAGACATCTTCAAGTTGCCAAGATTGAGAAACACTGCATCAGTGCTTTAAAAACAAATGCTGGACGTCTACCTTACATTGCCATCAAAACTGCAGAAGTAGCACAGAACTTAACCATGGCATTTGTATTTCTGTTGGGTAAGATAAAGGAGCAAAATCCAATTCACAAGGTGAAAGTCTTGAGTAAGAGAATTAACATCCAACCCCCACACAAACATACAGGCCCCTTTCCATTTCTCTTATTCTTCTGAACAATATGACCATGATTACAAGCTTCTAGCCAGTGAATTTGATGGAACTTTCTGAGTAAACATGCATAATGTTAGTCTGTTAAACATATCAGGATAATGAAATCAACAATCTATGTTTCTTATGCAGCACGAGGAGAAGGAAAAAAAAACTTTAAATAGAAACACTGAAGTATCAAGAAATACTTGTATGTTTCATACACCATTTATAATAGTAGGGCAGGTAAAAGAATAACACCGTACCACATGAAAAACAGATAACTTCTTAATTAGGAGAGCCAGAGAAAAGACTAATCTATGAATCAAATCACCCACAATTGGATCAGTAAATATATTTCAGAGTGAGTCCTGTGCGAGAGAAATAAATAAATAATATCAAATGATTCTGTTTTCATAACATACTTGACTGGGGCATGGCTGTATGTGTGGAATATGTTGCATGTTGTCTCTAATCTCTAGAAATGACTTGTCTGAAAAAAGGTTAGACTTAGCCCTAAATATATCTGGAGAATTTTGCCTAAGTGAATGACTAGCTGGAGGACTAGTCAACTCAGTTCGTTTTCGAAAGGGAGAAGGATACCCACACATACAAAAAAAGGTTTTTACCTGAGGAAGATAGCCTTGGGGATAGGCAGGAACCCTAGTCAAAAGAGACTGAAGCATTTTTTTTTAAGTCCAGAGGAACATAACATTCAAAAGTGACTCAGGAAGATGCCTCCCTGATTCACTAGATATAAGAAGGGGAAGGAAGAACTGCTCAATCGGATCTGCAGGATTCTGTTTTTATAGCCATTCTCCATAAAAATAGCTTAACTTTTCTTGTGCAGTTGGTTTCTTAATCTATTCTATCTGATAGGGTTGACACTCATCCTTTTTAGTTTTAACCCGGGGGGGGGGGGGGGCAGAGGTGGTGAAGAAAAATGTACAGTGTGAAAAGCCTTTCTGAATTGGTCCACCACAGCAATAATCATGATTACACCATCTCAATTTTTAATTTTTGTTTTCTTTTCCAAAGGGACAATAATAAAGACAAGAGAAATGGTAGCTTCACAGCTTTCTCTGCAGCATATGGAACTGAAAAGTAAACAAAAATGGCTGCTGTGCAACAGATGCAATCATTCAACTTTGTGTACTACTGATATAGAAAGGTGAGTCTATGGCAGGCATGTAATCCTCTTACTTTTGCTACCAGATCCGAACTGGGAGGGTATTAACACATGGCGCTTCTGCGCATGGGCAGAACGTCTGTGATGACATCTGGGAAGATGGGCAGAGCCTTCCACCACCGCCATTACCAGTTCGCCTCAACCGGGGCGAACTGGCAGAATACCACCTCTAGTCTAGGGGCTGGGAACGGATGTTGAAGCCATATATGGTATACTCAGCCAGAATGCAACTACAGGATACTTCTCACCTATACAGAATTTTTTTTTAATATTGTATTTATTAGCCTTTATTTCTTCAACATAATGTTCTGACTATAATTCATGGATGTTACACAGATTGTAACAGCAAAATTCTGAGCTAAATAAAGTCATTGAGTCATACTAACCAGAAAATGACATTTGGAGGCAATCTTAGACTTCATAGATAAAGTACAGTTTGGACTGTACTTCTAATGTTCTTTACTGACCTTTATTTATTCATCATTTATCTACAGGCAGTATGCCCAGGGGAGAGAAAAAATATTCTCAAGATAGATATGTGCATAAATGCCAAGTTTGCAAGCTTTTATATCTGAACAATTTTGTAATGATTTTTTTTCCATAAATTAAAAGGTTTCTCTTCCACAACAAATAGGACAATATGGAATGCAGAAGTAAACTTTTTACACTCTCATTTTTTTTTCAAATATTGAAATAAATTTTCTTTCTGTTTCAGCCAGAGAGAAAATTCTGTATACAGTTCTCCAGGGGTACTTATGCATTTGTGCCTAGACTAACAACCTAAACATTATGACCTATAGTCACATATAATTTTTAAAGATGTAATTTATATCTAGCCTACACATTTATAAAGAAGAAATGTGAGAGAAATATATAAAATTATGTCTTTATCTTCATAGGTATTTCCATTTTTGTAGGCAATAGCATGACTTTTTTGAGATAAATCTATAAAGGAGGGCATTACATTTCTGTAAAATAAAATGAAGTGTTTATTTCAATATACATGAATATTTACAATTTCATTTTAAACATTAAGCATTTTTATTTACAACTAGCCGATAACCCGGGGAATTATTTATAGGGGGGAAATGTCCGGACCAAAAGTAATTTATAATGTTGGATTTTTCCCCTTACCAGAGGGAGTCCTCTTGTGGAGTACTGTGAAGCCGTTACCTTGGCAACTCCACTGCATTTTTCAGTAGAAGCCATTTTAAAAACAACAGGCTGTATCTTAACAGAACACACACCCCGAGGGGTATTAGGGGTGTCTTACCCCCACAGTATTTGTTTTCAGAGAGTAAGTCATCTGTGTACTAAGTTTGATTAAGATTGCTCGAGGCATTCCAGAGTTATGCTGGAACATACACACACACACACATTTGTGTGTGTGTGTGTGTGTGTGTGTGTGTGTGTGTGTGTGTGTGTGTGTGTTCCAGCACAACTCTGCAATGCCTTGAGCAATTTCAACCAAACTTGAAAGGGAGGATTTACAACCTTTATCTGGCTGGGAGAGCTGCCAGGCCGATATCTGAAAAACTTGGCAAGGACTCTTGGAGAGTCACAAACCAATTAAAAGAATTAATTGTCTCCTGCAAACTCCACTCTTCTTTTGCTCCTCTTTTATTTCCTCTGGGAGGGATCATTCATCATTCACCTGTGGCCTTACTCCCAAATCGACTCCTGTTCTTTAACTGTTCCCTTTGTCTGGCAACTCTGCGCATGTGCACACTGGGAACAGGCTCCAGCTGTTCATCTGCTCACTGATATCTGACTCTGAAGGCAGCTGATAACTGGCATATGGCTCTGGCTCCCTCTCAGCCTCTCCCTCTCAGCCTCTGACACAGAGCCCTCATCAGAGCCTTTCCCAGACTCCAGGACTGGCTCCCACTGTCCAAATCTTCTGTCAGTTCTGTTGGCTGCTGGAGGGCCACAACAGTTTTGCTTGGGGAAAACAAAAAGACATCCATTTATTAAGCTGGTGCAAGTCACCTGATAGGATGAAAAATAATTAGTAAGATATCTGTGGTGAAATCACAGGCTGAAAGGGAGGAGTGGGGAGTTGAAAGGCATGCCAGAATCACTCCAGGGAGGAAACACGTAGACCACACTAAGGGAAAAAAAAAACCTTATCTGCTTATTCCCAAGGGAATGCAGCCTACCTGACAAGATTCTTGTAATATAGGTGACCAACAATAAAGTAACTGCTTTGGCCTATTCATGGGTTCTTCTAGTTCCTTGTGCCTGACTGATCTATATTTGTTTCTGAAACATACCAAATAATCTCAAGTAATGAAGCCTAAGAATAGTTGCTTTGACGTTTTCTTGAGACCCTTTGGACAGGCACATATATTCACAGTTGCAAATCCTTCCATGATTATCTTGGTAAAAAAAATATTATGGGCAGGCAGTATCATGCCCAGAAGATTTCAAGTGGACCTTGAAGCAGTCTTAGCCAACTTTTGAGAACCTTGCTTGCTTGCTTAAGTTTGACAAAGCAAATATAGAAGGGCCATTGCTCATCCAGTGATTTCATATCTTTACCATTTTTACCTTATTCACATTGGTTTGTTTAGTTCCAATCCAATCAAAGAATATAGGTGCTTGGAGAGCCTCTTTATATAAAAATAAGTATATGCAAGGAGGTTTGGTAATTTTAATGATAGCAATAGCAATAGCAGTTAGACTTATATACCGGTTCATAGGGCTTTCAGCCCTCTCTAAGCAGTTTACAGAGTCAGCATATTGCCCCCACAGTCTGGGTCCTCATTTTACCCACCTCGGAAGGATGGAAGGCTGAGTCAACCTTGAACCGGTGAGATTTGAACCGCTGAACTGCAGATAGCAGTCAGCTGAAGTGGCCTGCAGTACTGCACTCTAACCACTGTGCCACCTCGGCTCAATGATGCAGGTTCATAGCCTTAAAGACATCTGTTTAACAAGGGTAGATGAAGACTTCTTCACATGCAGACTAATCTTGCAATTGCCAGTTCTTAGGAAATGTTCTCATCAAGATTAGATGCTTCTATTTAAGAAATCTGTGGTGGGATACGGACTGAATGAATGAACGGTTCAAAGTGAAAATCAGTATATTGTAATAAATCTAGAATATCTGAAAATAAATTTTTAGCTTCCAGATTGTACTTTAAAAAAATGGACTACAATTATATATTTTTTAAAAACCAGATGAAAGGAATTTAAATAACTTGCCACTTATGGTGACATCTTCTGAACAATATTTTGAATGGTCTCTGCATTCTAAAATTGCGTTTAACAAATCCAATCAAAAAGGTTGAGAAATGCATTTGGGAGTATTGTAAGACTACAATACTAAAATTGCCCAAGAACAGAAGGTTTTGTTTTGTGATATTTCTGTTCCCATTGTTCGCTAGATTGTCATGAAGATGGATTTTGTACAGTTTTCTGCTTTATTTTGAAAGTGGTTTTTATGAATACGGTCTGATTTTGTGCCAACCCTTGTCACAAGAATGAGAATCTGAATACATTAAGAACACTAAATGTACCAAGCATTAAAATTCTGCGATAGCTTCTTCTTGCGACAAAGAGATCAGAGACAGAGAGAGAGAATGGCACAAAATTAATCAATTATAGTGACAGTCTCACGATTATAATAAGAATAGAAAGTGACACTACATTTTGCGCCATCTACATAATGGAAGAATGGCATACATTTAACCCATTCATAGCAGGGTATGCTTCACTCACTGAGAAATAAAAAGGATGGCACTTGAACGCTGGTCAATAAGGTAAGGGGGAAAAGGAGCTACCTTTAGAGTTATGCCTCATTGTTCCTAACATGTGGCACTGATTGCTTTGTAATGTCTTCCTTTTTTTCAAGCCACATTTAAAACTATTTCAGCTTCTTCACAATTTAGTAACATTGGTATCCAAACCACTAAACAATATGACCTTAGATATTTGATTTAATAGTTGTCGGTGTAGTGATGGGTTGTTTAAGAAAACAACTCATTATATCATTGCACAATGCCCACTTGTGCAGTACTTAAGGGCATATCAGAATTTGCTTTCTTTATTGAAACCTTGGTGTTTGAGAAGACTGGAAATCCTAGCCACAGGAGGGAAAAAAAACAGGAGGTGTATAGATCCCTTTGAAACACACCATACTTTTAATGTTGGTGTTTCATCACCTTAGTATGTCATAAATAGGTGTGTGTAAAATAAAGGCATATGTCATAAATAGGTGTGTGTAAAATATAGGCATGCTAAATTCCATGTGATACTGTGCTGTTCTTCTAGAACATGCCAATCTTTTCAGGAATAGTACAATGTTTTCTGAAAATGAATCTCTGGAACATGAAGACTTCACTCCCAAGATGCTACAAATAACTTCTGCTCCAGAAATCACTTCCAGAAATCAAGGAGTTGCTTATGGAATATTGAGTTAGCTTGTCTCAGATAAAAATACAATGTCCTACCTAGAGAATGCAGAAACAGTCTGAGGCTAGAACATGGTCTTACACCCAACCTAAAAGGTACAACTTTATCTCTGTTTCTCAGGTACAATGAGAGAGAATCTTGAACTTAATATTCTTTCTATTTACTATTTTTAACATTTTAAAATATGTTTCCTTCTCTTTAGTATTTCCTTTAGTTAATGACAAATAGTATTATAGATGTCTGTATAAACATTTAGACTTTTGCCATGATTTACAATTATTTCTTAAGATGCAATGAGTTTATTTTTACATATTCAATTAATTATTTAAACAATCAAATCAAAACCATTAGTGTGGCTTTTGGGCCATAGAACGCTTACAATAAAAAAGAAATAATGAATTTTAAGGTTCACACCAATGATAAATTTTGTTTATTTTCTGTTTATATAGCATGTTTTCATTTTCTTCTTATTTATTTTGTGTAGTCATTCATTCTTCAAATGTTTTAAAATAATTATTTTTAAGGAATCTTCTTGCTTATATATGTGCTTGGCTCTTCAACATACATAAATGAAATGTAGTTGAAACACAATTTTATAACCAATAACATCCATGTTAATGAGAGAAAGTATTCCCTGCCCTCAGGAAAATGTTTTACTCATTTTAATTTCACAATTACCCAATAAGAATCTCTGCCTCCTTAAGAATGAACTTTAGTGAGACAAATAATCAAATGAATAAGACATCCAGCATTTCTAGGATTATAATGAATGGAAAAAATAGCTGAATGTATTTCATGAATGTTAAATGATAGCCAAGATTAACATTCTGGATTTCTAAAATAGTTACTTTATACTTTGTCAATCAATTATACAGTACATATCTATTGTCCTTATGATCACATTCCCTCCTTTATTTACAATATAGAGAGAAATTAAACTATTCACTTGCTTTGTGTAAGAGAACCTTGCCATTTGTTTTTAAGAAAAGGTTCACAGAAAAAGAGAAAAGGGAATGAGAGTTTACATATTCTCAGGTAAAATAGATGCCTTACTACTAGTAGTACTCAAAACGAAACACAAAGTGGAATTCATAAGAAAATTAAAATTCTTCATTATCATTCTCCGATACTGTTCATTCATTGGTAATTTAGTTCACTGAGGCACAACACTCTTTCTTCATCAGAAGAGTAATCCGTTTGTCAACATCAATATTAATTTCAAACTCAAATGATTCTCTTGGGTTTAGTACACATATTCTTGATGAGTTGCCATTAAAGAAAATGTCAAGTAGAAATAATGCAAATATTCTAAAACCCAATTGTGGCACGATCATCCCTTCACTGTTCATTATGAATTCTTCATATACAATACTAAAAACTGTTCAACATATTAACATTACATTGCTAAATTCTGTTACTATTATTTGATAATACTATAGTATAATCACTGTGGCTGTGCCCTGACATGGGACAGAAGTTGAATTTTTATACACAAAGAAAAGTTGGAGAAAGAAGATGAATAGCTCTAACTCACCCTGCCTATATTTTATTCCCTCTGTAGTGTTTTGCCCCAAATTTGTCATTTTAGTGGAAAAGGCTATTACTTGCCTTAAAAGTCTTGGTTAAGAGGTAGAAATATTTTATTTATATTGGGAAGATACTGCAATGCAAATAGATCAATGTAATCAGATTAGTATTAGTGTCCCAGTCACAGCCTTGCTAAAGACATCACAGGATGCTTACATTTCATGCATTGATGGGCACTGGAGGCTAAAACATATGAAGAAAGGTTGAAGGAATAGGATATGTCTGGTTTAATTAAAAGAAGGAGTTGGGATAACATGAGAGGTGCCACAAAGAAGAGAAGGTCAACCTATTCTCCAAAGCAGCTAAAGCAAGGAAAAAGAAGCAATGGATGGAAACTAACCAAGGAGAAAACCAACCTAGAACTAAGGATAAATTCCCTGACAGTTAGATAAACAATGGAACATCTTGCTTCCAGAAGTTGTAGGTGCTCCAACACCGGAGGCTTTCAAGAAGAAACTGGACAACCATTTGTCTGAAATGTATAGGGTTTCCTGCTTGAGCAGGGTGTTAGACTAGAAGACACCCAAGATCTCTTCCAACTCTGCTATTTTGCTATCCTGTCATTTGCTGATGGAGAAGTATTCAGGGTCATTTTCTAACACCAAGGAGATGGAGTCATAATACTTGTAAATGATAATTTGGAGTATTGAGAATGCTATAGAATTTGTCTGGACAAGTGGTTGCTATTGTCATATATATATATATATGGTTCAAATCCCAGTAAGGGTATGGCTAGCTGATGAGAGCTAAATAGCTTGAAACAGATCTATACTAGTCTCCCTTTATTTATTTATCAGCACAAATTAAAAAAAACCACAAATATAACAAAGGCAACAGTAAAAATATTGGGTTTCTGTCGTGATGGACTCTTGTGACGAGCCGATTGACAGATGATGGAAGCAGTTAGCTTCCTCCCATAATTGGGGCTTACCAGGGGTTGTAAAAATCTAATAGATACCTTTCACCCTGGCTTTGTTGATAACGGATAAGAGCCTGTGGCCTAATGGCTAAAAAATCTGCCTAGTATGTAATATAGCCCAGGTTCAAATCCCAGTAAGGGTATGGCTAGCTGATGAGAGCTAAATAGCTTGAAATGATCTATACTAGTCTCCCTTTATTTATTTATCAGCACAAATAAATAAAACACACACACACACACACACACACATATATATGTATGTATATATATATACATACATACATATATATATACACACACACACACACTGTATGTATGTGTGTGTGTATGTATGTGTGTGTGAGACAGTTTTTATTTCCCAGATATACCCATTCCCCGATTATCTGTCTGACAGGATGAAGTAACTAGGAGCTGGGACATGCCCATCCCACCCAATGTATTTCCTCCAACAAAAACTGGCTGCATTATTCCAGGTATGTTCTTTATAAAACTTTAGTAAGGCCACATTTGGAATACTGCATCCAGTTTTGGTCATCACATTACAAAAATGATGTTGAGACTTTGGAAAAAGTGCTGAGAACAGCATGATGATTAAGGGCCTGGAGACTAAAACATATGAAGAACGGTTGCAGGATTTGAATATGGCTAGTCTAAAAAAAGAAGAACAAGGATTAGGGGTGACATAATAATAGTATTCCAGTATTTGAGGAGCTGCCACAAAGAAGAAGGAATCAACTTATGTATTAAATCACCTGTAGGCAGGACAAGAACAACAGATGGAAACTAATCAAGGAAAGAAGCAACTGGGAACTAGGGAAAACCTTTCTAACAATGAGAACAATTAACCAGTGGAACAGCTTGCCTTCAAAAGTTGTGAGTGTTTCATCACTAGAGTCTTTAATATGAGATTGGATTTGGCTGAAATGGTATAGGGTCTCCTTTTCAGCAGGAGGTTGGACTAGAAGACCTTCAAGGTCCCTTCTGGGTCTATTCTGACTAACCTTTCTGTGAAAATTATCAAGAACTGCTTCATTATTTTTGGCTTGGATGGATTGTCATTCTCGAGGAATACTAAAATTGCTTTCTCGGACAGCTTCCAACTTCCTTGAGACCTTGAGATGGATCTCTTCTGAACTTGCAGATGGGTGTACTGCTTTTCCAATATTAATTTAAAACATTTTAAGGGTATTTTTAATTAAGAATATTATTTTGGTAAAATCTTATCTAAAAATGGACTGGACACATTTTTAAACCATCTGCTCCAGCTAATTTCAATCGGTACAGCTATTCCGGATATGGAGAAGCTGGTGCAGATTTTAGATACAGAGAACCTATGAAAAAAGAAATTAGAACAAATGTGCATTTTTAAATAATTCTTGTAAGGACTAAAAAAAAAACCAGTCAATGGGTTTTAGTTTCCAAAAAGAAATTATTGTCTACTTTGTGAATCTGGCTATTTTAAAAAATGACAAAACAAAAATAAGAGATTGTTGACAGCCATCAGTCACAAAATATGAATTCATTTAAGAATTACTGATACATGATTGCAAACATTTGAAGTCTATGAAGTTTAAATCTCTTCATATCCTCACTATCTGAGCAAGCAAGAGAGAGAAACATAGAAATCCTGCTATATGATTGGAGCCAAATTTGAGATGTCACTTTGGCCAAAAATATTTTAAACTTGTGAGCCTGTTTTGTAAGAAAATTGGATAACTGTATTAAAATATTGCTCTTAATGACATATAACTTGATTAAGTTAAGCTAAAACGTCCATTTTAATTTACTCTATAAGTTGTAGTTTATTTATTTATTTATTAGATATGTATCTTAGTGTTACTACTTTATAAGTAACTCAAGGAAGCAAATGCATATAATACTACTTCCTCCTACTATTTTCTCCATAACAGTAACCCTGCGAGGTGGGTTGGGCTGAGAGAGTGTGACGAGCCCAAAGTCACCCAGCTGTCTTTCATCCCTAAAACAAGATTAGAATTCACAGTCTCCTGATTTCAATGTTAGCATCTTTACCACTATACCGAATATGGTTCTTAACCATATTAATTAACCATGTTTGAATCCACCCTGTGTGGTGCCCAATTGATACTATCTCAAGTAATTTAGGATTGAAAAAATTGGAGAATGGATTAGGAAGTACACAGTGGAATACTTGTTTTATCTTGGCTATAGTCATTCGAGCAACCTCCTGTGTTCTGTGTGTGGTTTCCTGAAACTCATAAGTCAATAATAACTGACATGGTCAATTCCATGCAGGGTTGATCCAGTTCAGTCAATTTTACATAGGCAATATTGTCTATATAACCCTTCAAGCATGCCAGATGTGGCAGCTAATTCCAGGCACAATAGGGAGTGGAAGCCAGCTGAAAAAATGGATAATTCAAAGTAACACTTGTTGATGGCAGCCTTTTCCTTTCAAAGCAAAATAAAATCTTGACTCCCTGTCCAGATAAAATACAGGAAGTTCCAATCTCTCATCTGCTTTGTTTTATGAGTTTCTTCTGAGTCGAAAAATTACATTCTACTGGGGTTTATCTGTTAAACCAGACAATGATGTATACAAGGCTGCATTTGCACACTATTCTTTTGAGCGTCAGAAATGTCATCACGAAAAGCAATTATTATTAGGAAAAGCTGACCTGCTTTTTTGGGGGTGTGTGGGATGGAGGGCGGGAGGGGATTCACTAAAGATTTCAACTGTATCTATTATCAGTAGGTACTAATTAAGGGATTAAAAATTCTAAAGGCCCTTATAACGTGATTTTTCTGAAAAGCTTCTCTACTTCGTAGGAAAAGGCATGAGAAAAACTTCCAAAATCTTTTCTACGGATGCTGAACCGTAGTGGATGAAATGATTGCACCTCTTATGAAATTCACTTCTGAAGTCAAACATTTAATGCAAGAATGATCATGCAGGTATCTGACACCAAAAAACTAGTCTTCAAAACATCAGTTGCTACTATTTAGGGAATAAATATGATAGAATATACATATACATATACATATACACATATACATATATGCGCGCGCGCGCACACACACACACACACACACACACACAAATATATATATATATATATATATATATATATATATATATATATATATATATATATATATATATATATATATATATATATATACACCTAGAATATTCTCATTTCCCCATACATAAATAAATACCTTCATTTTGATATACATACAGCTGCCTTGGTCTAGTGGTTAAGACACCAGGCTAGAAACCAGGAGATTGTGAGTTCTAGTCCTGCCTTAGGCATGAAAGTCAACTGGGTAACTTTGGGGTACTAATAGTGACTCTTATCTCAACCTATCTTACCACATGGAATTGTTTTTGTGGGGTAAATAAGAGAAGGAAGGTGCATCAAGGTGCATGTTTGCCACCTTCAGTTATTTATGAAGTAATAAAGGTGGGCTAAAAATCTAATAAATAAACAAGTTTATTTAAATGCTGTACTTAGCATGGTTTTTGTCTACACTTCTATTTGTAAAAATGCTAGCAATATTCTGCAAATAATTGGATTCCATTGCTGGAATATTTTTGAATTATTAGATACAACTTTGTGATAAAGAATATTTGAAAGGCATTTCTTCACTTTAACTTTTGAAAGACATATTCTAGAGTTCAGAAAGGGAGCTATTTATGAAAACAAACTGAATTGTCCAATTGTTAAGCAATGCTTTTTTCACTTAATATTTGTTTGTGCATATGTATTGGTTGTCAGAATAAAATTAAAGAAATGAAGCTTAGGAATACACTGTGAACTGAGTTTTAAGTCTAGTGTCTCAGAGAGTCACTCTCTGTCTCACTCGCTCTTCTCCATTGAAAACCTGCCAGAACAGAGAAATAATAAAATGAAATATGTTGCTTGCTGCAGTTCAAATCTCTAATGAACCCCTTGAGACAGTTTGGATTTTCCTAATAATCACTGTTTTAGGTGATGGCACTTGACTCTCATTCTGCCAAAGGAATAGAGCTTTTGAATAAGAAGAGTTGGCAAATAAATATAGGTTTGTATCACTGGTGGGATTCAAATAATTTAACAACCAGTTCTCTGCCCTAATGACCACCTAGGTAGGTGGGGCTTGGTGGTCATGTGACTGGGTGGGCATAGCCAACTCAAAATCACTCAGGTCGATGGGTGCTTTGTCTTAGCTGTTACAATGTAATAAGGGTTAACCGGAGAGGCAGTTTCTGTAAGCAGGGCAATAAACATTAGGCTAGAAACAATCCCAGAATGTTTCCTTCCTGCCTTCCTTTCAGGATTAGCCATGTAAAATGGGAAAAAATCAAAAGGAGATTTCTTTGAACAACCGGTTCTCCGAACTGCTTAGAAAGTTAACAACCGGTTCTCCCAAATATGTGCAAATCGGCTGAATCCCCCACTGGTTTGTATGCAACTTAGACTAGAAGAAAATACATGGAAACAAGGAAAGGTTTCAGAAGGCTAAACAAGGAAAAAGTTAAAAGACTTTGTGAAGAAAAACTCAAAGAGGAAAATGAAGCAATAGAAACTTTGGGTGAACCTTCAAAGAAAGTGATATTTCTTTATTTCCTACCACAATTAAGGGAATAAATTTTATATATCTCAGAAAACTGTTTATATACCTCTACTGACTGTTTTGCAGGGCTTGAGCTCCTAGTCCTGAGTGACATTGCCAGTGTAATGCATTGAAAAGATTTTAAAGCTGTATGTTAAAAATATCACTTTGGTCCTTCATATAATTCAAACATTTTCAAATTAATAAGAAATCAAAATTTGTAGCTGGGAGGAAAATGTGTAAACAAAAAAGAATATATTTCATTCCTGAAAATAATTTGAGGGATGAGGCTGTCCAGGAAGGCAACAGAGGCAGAAGAAATAGAATTAGCAAAGGAAGAAGGAAGTTAAAATGGAGGGACTGGAAAACAGATGGTAGGCTGAATGGAAATGGATAAAAGGTGAAAAAGAGAAGAAAAGAAAAAAAATCTGCTCTTTTAAAGTACAACCAGCAATGATGTGGGCTGATGATTGATGGAAATTGTAAGCTATTTCATCTGGAAAGGTTGGGTGGCTAAGCTGCTTTGAACTAAAAAGCAATGTGATGTTCAATTTAAATGACTTTTAGGATTTCACCTTCTCATTTTATATCCACCATTCTGCAGTTGAAGTTCTGATAGTAATACAATAACAATCCTTTAAAAATTAAAATTGTTACCTTAGACTCCAATGAGAGTAAGAGTAACATATGATCTGCATATTGATGAGATCAAAAGTTCAGAAAGTCTGAAAGCGTATCCCATTTAGTAAATAATATCAAGTAAAAAATAGATCCCTGCTGTAAGGATTGCAGGTGCAATAAAATACTTCTAGAACAGGGGTGTCAAACTTGCATCATCATGGCAGTGTCACATGATGTATTAGAACTCCCCCCCCTTTGCTAAACCAGGCAGGGGCGGAACCAGCACATGATGCATCTGGCCCTCGGGCCGCAAGTTTGACACCCCTATTCTAGAAAGTATTAAAACCATTCTCCTTGTTAAATAATCCAAAAGGATACCATAATAGACAGCATTGAAAGTCTGCCATTATACAAAACTATTCTTTAGGTGTGTGTTTTTGGGTAATGAATGTGTTCCCCAGATAGTGAACAAGAATTCCTTAACACATTTGGGTTATTAAAGCCATGAGTAATTATGAACAATGGTTCTTTTTGTTTTTTCTTTGCTAAAGCTAAATTTAAAAGCTAGGTCTTCATAAGCACAGAAGTAGTTTGCTCCTTCATAGTGCTGAGAAACTAGTCCAAGATCATCCAGCTGGCTTTGTGTCTAAGGTGGAACTAGAACTCATGGTCTCTCAGTTTCTAACCTGATTCTAATCTGTCTCTCACTACTGCTATATAGGAACTTAAAATTATTTATTTTATTGACATATGCTTTTGACTTTGTAATTCTTCCTGGTATTTCTATTTCATTTTTATCATACAAATATCCATTTATGTAGGATGCATATGTGTGTTTAAGGTTAAGGTTTTGTTTTTTTTTTAAATTAACTTCTTTACAAGACTGAGTCTGGGTCCGTCATCAGAACCAGAGATTTACTCTTCCAAGCTTTTGGACTAATGCTGGAGCCCATCTTCAGGGAACTTCTCTCTACTGGAATCTGTGCTTTGAGCTATTCTGTGAGTCCTGTTTATGTAATGCCTTTCTATTGGCTGATTGTTATGTTGATGGCTGGCGATTGGCTGTTGTTTCCTAACTAAGACGTGGTGGCACAGTGGATAGAATGCAGTACTTCAGGCTAATTCTGCTGACTGCCAACAGTTCAATTCTCAAGCAGACTCAGGCTTCCATCCTTCCGAGGTTGGTAAAATGAGGACCCAGATTGTTGTGGGCAATATGTGGACTCTGTAAACCACTTAGAAAGGGCTGTAAAGCATTGTGAAACAGTATATACCGTATTTTTTAGAGTATAAAACACACCTCCCCCTTACAAAAAAAAGAGGGTGAAAATCTGGGTGCATCTTATACACTGAATACAGCATTTTTGGCCTACCGGAATCCCAGCCCTTTCCAAAAACAGACGTGCAGAACATTTAGGAGGCTTGCAAAGTGCTCCTGGGGCTGGGGTGAGCAAAAACAGGCCAGTTTTGCCACCAGCTCCCAGGAGCACTCTACAAGCCTCTCAAAGCTCTGCATGCCC
Source organism: Thamnophis elegans (assembly GCF_009769535.1). NCBI lineage: Eukaryota > Metazoa > Chordata > Lepidosauria > Squamata > Natricidae > Thamnophis > Thamnophis elegans. The sequence goes on along the minus strand of NC_045543.1, from coordinate 72,852,562 downwards.
CCCCCCTTTTTTTTTGTGTGCAAAAAATGAGATGTGAAGAGGTTTTGGAAAGCCTGCAGAGTGCAAAAACTTTTTTTTTTAAGAATTACCTCTTCAAAATCATGGTGCATCTTATAGTCCAAAAAATACGGTAAGCCTAAGTGACATTGCTATTAACTTCTTTCTTTTTTCCTTATTTTATAAAATCTTTTCACATCTGTTCTTTTCACATGTAAGCATCCTACATAAAATTGATATTTTGGATGATAATGATGAAATAGAAATAGCAAGGAGTTTTAACAGAGTCAAAGGCTTATGTCAATGAAATAAAGAATTTTTAAGCTCCTCTATATCAATGTCAGAGTCAGGTTAGAATCAGGTTAGAAACTGGGGGGCCATGAGTTCTAGTTCCACTTTAGGCACAAAGCCCGTTGGATGACTTTGGGCCAGTCACTTTCTCTCAGCCCTAGGAAGGGGGCAATGGCAAACCACTTCTGAAAAACCTTACCAAGAAAACTGCAGGGATGCGTCGAGGTAATTTCTGAAAATCAGACATGACTGAAAAAGAAAATATATTAGTAATAAAGCACATAACTGAAAATTAATTCTTAGGGCCATTTTCATCCTTTTGAAGGGATGGGGGGTACATAAACTTTTTGGTGCTCGATGCCATGTTTTTCTAATAGTTTAATTAGTTGTAATGAATGATGCAATTAGGTACATGGCTGGAGCGAAGATTTTGGGGTTTTTCCCAAGCTTGGGAGGGGAGATATTTAGAGCTGACTGAGCAATATGAATATATTTCCTGTGTGAAACTGTGAAAACTATATTACTGCTTTTCAACAATCATGGCTTCTGGAGACTTCAGAAGCCACAAAGAAGGAAATAATGAAGCTCACACTTCCTGAGGTCCATGCAGGATCCACTCCTATTTAAAAGTTTACACTGTTATTAATATTTTATAGTTTTCAAATGAAAAAAATCACATTAGAAGTTCAGGGTTACTGCTCACATTTTCTTTAATCTCTGTTGTTACTAGTGACCAATACTAGTCCAAAATGGAGGCACATTTTAATGTAAATGTGTTTCGTTTACTATACTCATATTTGTTATTAAAGGTAAAGGCAAAGTTTCTCCTCACATATATGCTGCTAGTCGTTCCCTCCTCTAGGGGCCGGTGCTTATCTCCTTTTGAAAGCTGAAGAGCCAGCACTGTCCGAAGACATCTCCATGGTCATTTGGCCGGCATGACTAAATGCCAAAGGCACACAGAACACTGTTACCTTCTCACCAAAGGTGGTCCCTATTTTTCTACTTGCATTTTTGCATACTTTTGAACCGCAAGGTTGGCAGAAGCTGGGACAAGTAATGGGAGCTCAGTCCATTATGCGGTGCTAGCAATTCAACCTTTTTGATCGACAAGCTCAGCGCCTTTGTTATTGTGACTCTGCAAATCTTTCAAAAGAGGAGTTTCACCATACCTGAGAAGGCAGACACAATTAAACAGCTCCATCTCTTTCCCAGGTTCACCTTCCTGTCTTGGGTTCCTCTGTCAGATGTTCCTGGATATGTGTGCAGGCTCCCTTGGTTTGTTTTAGAAGGGGAAACCGAATAATAAAGCAAAGTGCCTTTACACTTAGACACGTGCCAGCTGGAAGTACTTTCCGAAGCACTTACATAAGGTTGGGAAAAGATGCAACTACTTAACCATTCCAGAAGAAGGGCTTGCAAAGCCAAGATTTGCCCAGTGCAATTTATTATGAGCTTTTTTTTAACAGACTGATGTACTTATCCAATACATACAGAATAATTTACATATACTCTTCTTTCAGGTCTAAAGATTACCTAGTCATAAAATTTTACCAGTTGAGACTTTGTAGTTAGATCTATAACAGTTATGATGCTGCCACCTTCTGGCATTAAAATTCTGATTTAGAGAGTCTTCATTTTAAGTTTAGCATTTAGCATCCTTGTGGTTCAGCCAGATAGGATTTTTTTAATGTAAATATGTGTTAAGATGTACAACTAAATAGTGGCAGGCATCCATTACCTTAAAACAGCTGAGCTCTAAAGTTTGGTTTGTGCATAAGGAGGAAGCCCTCCTGATTACCTTCAATTCTACCATTATACCTCTCAAAGTACAGTGATTCCTTTTTAATTTTTCCCATTCAATCATGCCCGATTCTCGGATATTGACTCAATGGGGTCCCTATGGTTTTCTTGGCAAGACTTTTCAGAAGTGGTTTGTCATTACCTCCTTCTTAGAGCTGAGAGAAAGTGACTGGTTCAAAGTCACCCAGCTGACTTTGCCCCTATAAGGTGGGACTAGAACTCCCAATCTCCTGGTTTCCAGCCTGATATTTTAACCACTACAACAAAGTGGCTCTCTAGCACAGGATATTGGAAGCTAAGCGGGTAACAGGGACTGGAGGGGAAGAAAGTAGACTAGTTTTCTCTTTTTCTCTGATTAGTATTGATTTTCTGACCTGATATTTTTAACATGTCAAAAGTAGATGGTAATTCTGCTCTTTAAGAGATTCTGCTCTCATTATCAGACATAGAAACGTAAATAGGAGATTTAAATAGTAAAGGGATGTTGCAATAATAAAAAAATCCAGAAGAGATACTCAAATTTATAGCAAAGACAAAGGGGACTGTCCCAATGACTGACAGAGCTTACAACCAGGAATTGAACAAGAGATGGTGGTTTGATTGGAGTTAACTCATTTTCAACCCCTAGCCACAATCATGAGTCATATAAATCTCTGTAACCATGCCAACTGCTCTTCACTGTTTTTATAAAGCTTAGCCTAGACTTCAATACACACTTGGTAGCTGAGAGAAACTTAAGGTGTCTACTGTATAGAAACCAATGCAAGGGAGATTTCCCATCAGGAAAGGCTAAAGAAGGGTAAATAAATTCATTCGCTTGTCTTCTATACTCTATCACCAGTGAACCTGAAGAGCAGCAAGGAGCAGTATTCACAGCAGGCAGTGAGTGAACAAGAGTTTGTTGTATAACTTAGGTGTTCTTTGTGAATTGTTTGAGTGTGGGTAACAGTTTGGCTTATTTTGCCCATTTCCTCCTACCAACTATTTATGCATAATTATTCATCTGTTGATTGTTTGAGAACGGCTCTTTCCAAGGATTTTGATAGACATAATTTGAGTTTGATTAGACATGAAGGTTCCTACTGTATGTTTTTGTTTCTTAATTGCTTTTGTTTAACTCTTTGAAACAGGTTGCCAGCATGAAGCAGCAATCTGTTGATATTTTTCAGCATTTGTTTACAACTGACAATTTCTGAAAACGGTGGTTAGATTATTTGTGGAAAGTAAAGCTTGAAATATGCCTTAAAAAGTGTGCTTGAAATTTAATTATGCAAGTGGGAGTTATTTTCCAGTATTTAAATTTCATAGTCAGAAACCTGTCTATGCAAATATTAACAATATAACCATATTTTAAAGTAATCTACTTACATATTAGGATATCCCAAGGAATCCCTTTACATGTATACAAACAAGCTTATCAATGATTATTAAAAGTTAACATTTGAATAAAATAGATTCATCCATACAATTAACTGGCTGATGATTTGGGCTTTGCAAGGTCAGTCGTAGACATGGTTCATCTCCAAGTCCAAATGCCGATGCTAAGAAATGGATCAGCAGTCCTAATTGCTTCAGAATCTCTTCTAGTGATAGGGAATTTAATTTTTGTCTTTAAAAAAAACATTAAGAGTATAATATAAGCATATGCAGGGGGGAGGGGGAAGGGGAGATGGGAAAAGGAATGTATTACATAATAGTGTCTAATCAGGGGTGGGCTGCTGACGTTATCAGGGGTTTGGGAGAACCTCTAGCTAAGATTCTGTGCAATTTGGAAAAACCCCAAATCCCAGTACTGGCTGGCACTACCCCTCCCCTCCCAGGAGTCCCCATACAGCCCATTTTGGATACAGGTAAGTGCAGGTATGCACAGAGGCTTGAAGAAGGTGAAAAACAGGCCTAACGAACGTTTGGGAAGGCTGGAAACAGGCCCGTTGACAGCCTCCAGAGCTGGGGAGCCGTTTTCAGCCTCCTGGAGGCTCAAAAAAAGCTTCCAGAGTCTGGAGAGTGCAGGAGGCGACTAGGCCACGTCCCACCAGTGCCACACCCACCCAGCAACCGGGCAGAGAACCCGTTGCTAAAATTTTTGAAGCCCACCCCTGTGTCTAATCCTATAGGGTTGGAGTTCCTAACCTTACATAGCCCTTTTCTATGGATTTGGTATAAATTAGAGATTGAGATAGATGCTTTTTATTGTATTTCAATAGTGTGAATTGTAATAAATTACAATTATTTCCAAATAATATAAATGAGTGTCTGTTAGGTATCTTAAGTAGATACCCCAGAACCAGGGAAGTCAAACTCATAGTGTCACATGACATATTGTGACTTTTTCCCCCTTCGCTAAAACGGGCATGGGCATGACCAGTATGTGTCACATCCTGGCTACGGGCTGCAAGTTTGAAAGCCCTGCCCTAGACTCTGTGATGTAGTTCCCAAAAATAAGCAAGTATAAATTGGGGGGAGTGGGATTGATCAGTATATGTATATTTATCCCCCCAATATTTTTAATTATTAAAAGTGCATAAATAATCTGCCTACCTGTTAAATAAAGAGCACCACTTATATATTTTAAAACATATATTTTAAAAAAATACTTTAAGGACTCCTTTTTGAAAGACCATCATTAGGCAGTTCTTCATTTCTTCTCTTTCTTTTGTTTTACGTTAGGGACCGGCTTGGGGTCATAAAGGACTGTTTATCTCCTCATCTACAACCTTGCCTAGTCAATTCAGTCCTTTAGGGTTGGCACATTCTGAATTTCTTCAATTAAATGATATCACTGTCAGGAACCCAGTCTGTAAGCACTGGCCCTCTGGAATGATATGGCTGCCATTCTGCTGTTGTTTAGAAGGACCATGAAAACTTGGCTCTTCATCCAAACCTTGGATGAAGATGAATGAGACCTCTTACTTCATTCCATTTGGTGTGTTATACTTGCCATCTTTGACTGATTTTATTGTAATTTCTTTGTTTGATTGTTGTGTAGTCATTGGGAGTTGTCTGGCATACAATTTTGTTTTGTTATTATGTAGGCAAAAATGTGAAGTCACAACTAGCATTTCTTTAACTGATGTTGGCCTTTATATGCACTGAATACTTCCCAAGAATCTATGAATTTTGTAATGTATTGGCATTGTATACATGCAGATCCAAGCAGTGTGGTACTTTATAAAATAAATAAAATATATTTTTTTAATTCTAACTGTTTTCCAAGATTTTCTGGCGTGGCACTTTAGTGTGTCATTAACCACTGGGATCTTGTTCATGCCATAATTTTCAATTTCAAGTTTTACATCTTGATGCTTGTGATCTTATCCAATTCTTTGTCTTCTTTATCTATTCATAACAATGTGAACTCACAGCTACTAGTGCTTTAGCTGATGCTGGCATTCATACGCATCAAGTTCAAGCAATGTGGCTTTTTGCAACTGACATATTTTTAATATGTCAAAGGATGCACAGGGTATCATTGACCTTTAGATTTTTTTAATGTATTCTATGATTGGTCATAAAGTCAGTCAAATGTTTAGACAAGATTTGATATTATTATCTACCTACTGAGTCCTTCCCAAGGACCTGGGAAGGGCAGATATTATTGTTTGATGATATTAAAGATATCATCGCAGGATGTAATCTCTTCCAAGTAAAGCTGCCTTTTGTTAATTGACTGATGGTGAATTTGTCAATGCCAACAGTATTCAAGTCTTGTTCCGGTTGTTTTGGGATGGCACCCAAGACTCCTATTACTATTGGTACTATCTTTGCTTTCTTTTGCCACACACATTATACTTCTATTTGTAAGTCTTTGTATTTCCTGATTTTCTCCATTTCTTTCTCTTCTATTGTTATGTCTCCAGCAATGTCCAGGATCTTTTACTTTCTTATCAAACATTGTTAAATTGTCGATAAAAAAGACAAATTGTTAAATCTGGGATTTTATGTGTCAAGTGCTTATCTGTTTGAATTCTGAAGTCCAAGAGCACTTTTGTTTCTTCATTTTCTATTACTTTGTCTATTTTGTGATCCCACCAGTTGTTGCTTGCAGGCAAATGGTATTTATTATTATTCAACTGGGCTTCTTGTCTGCACAGACTCTCTCTCTATTTTTGTGGTCTGTTAGGACTTTTGCAATTGAACTGCAGCAGAAACTTGCTGAATTATACTAGCATGGCATTTCAGATAAAGAATAAAAATCAACATGAAACAAAAGTCCTCTGATTAATGGATATATTTTACTTTCAAAAAACAAAATAGATATTAACAATTTAGAAAGGTCCAGAAAGCTAAATGTCAAATGATCATCTTTTAGCATATTAAAAAAAGTGATTCACACATAAAAAATTGACCACCTTTGCTTTATATACAGAAAACACCTATAAACAATTTTCTTCAATTCCATTTTTAATTCATTTTCATCACTTAGACTTTGAATCATTTGTAACTCTTCTTCTTTCCTCTACCTGAAACCTCCTAAATTATATCGGGTGAAACGTCTGTTCTTGAAAATGGATCCTATGCTTCTGTGATGCATAATTTACACATGGATAGAATTTTCTGAATGGAATGAGGAATTATTGCAATTATATAAACTGAACAAAAATGTTGAATTGTCTTGCTAGTATATTTAATGTCAAACTTGTGTTTAGCATAATTCCCCAGTCCCTTGAAATTGTTCTATTTATAAAAGATCTTGGGAAAACAAGTCAATCTTAAAGGTAATAGCTAAAAGAAACTTTCTGATAAAAACAACTCAGGGTATGTCTAGACCTTTATTTTCCAAAACCAAGAAATCATTGCCGACATCCCCAAAATAAGAAATGCAATGTAAAATAATATGTCATTCATTTGCTGAACCATCTGTAAGCTCTGGACATTGCCTAAACTCTCTACTTCCCTCTAGTGGATCGAAAAAATATATTTAAACATTGAATATAATAAAGCTAGTGTACGTAGGGATCAATCATATTTATAGATATTAAACAGGCTAACAGGAATAGAATATCTATTTTAACGTTTCCCTTTGGCACTAGACTCATACTGCCGTGTTTGTTATTATCTTCATCTCCAGTACTTTTCCCATTGTTTATATCTTTCTCCCTGGTATTTGATTAGTTTTCTCACATTTCTACTGTGAATGTAAGCTATATATTTCCAGCTGTGCTGAATATATCCATGTTTTGCTTCTTTCATAAAATATATACATAGGTTTGGTTTATTTTTCATTAAACTATTATATGTATTGTACACATCAAGGAGGAGAAAGGTTTTTCCAATTGTTCATGCTGGTTTTCACTGCTGAGCATTATGGAAGTGATAATTATTTTTCCTGGGTATATGTATTTATCCTTGCTGTATTTGACTGGTACATGCTTATGGAATGTTTTATATTTAAGCAAATATAAACAGCCAATAGGAATCCATGACACTCCTTCTGTATTAATTTCTTGTCTTCAATTGCTTATATTCTAGGTTAAGTATGCAGTAAGTCAGTTTTTTGTACTTATGATTATAATTGCTATCTTAATTTGACTTTATAATTTTGATTTTATATAACATATGTTTTATATAATAAATATATTATTTATAATAGTGACTTATTTAGGTGGACAAAATAATTGTACCTTGGCATTTAAATTTCATTTTGTATTTAAATACAGATGGGAATATGGTTTTAATGAAAAAAATCCCAAGTATCCTGGGCTGGAAAGTTCACCATGCAGACATAAATAAATTTTAGTTTGGTGGCATACAGATGCAATTAAATCTAAAAAAAAGAGATATCAACTTTTTTAGTAACCAAACATGGCACATGTTCAGGATTAGATTATTTTGTTAATCTTGATCGATCATGAAGTTGTTAGAGAATTGATATATTGTTTTATTTACAAGTTCTGAACCTACACTGGTTGATAATGTCATTTTTGTTAGCCAAAAAAGCTTTCATTAGAGGGAAAAAATATTTTATTTTTAGTTAGAAGATACAGAACATATGAAGGACATACAAATTGGTTTAATATTTAAAGTGGGAATTTTTGGCTTCTCTAATAAGACAAATATGGCATCAAGAATGTGCAAGAAGCAGAAAGTAAATTTAAGTTGTTAGGCAGATAATGTTTGTATCTTTTATAATAGCATTAGCAATAGCACAGACTTCTACAACTCCATAGGGCTTTTCAGCTCTCTAAGCGGTTTACTGAGTCAGCATATTGTCCCCAACAATCTGGGTCCTAATTTTACTCACCACAGAAGGATGAAAGGCTGAGTCAACCTGAGAATTAAACTGTTGGCAGTCAGCAGAATGCAGTACTGGATTCTAACCACTGTGCATCACGACTGTTTCATTTATTACCATAATGATGGTAAAAGATCTTTATCTAACTTTGTTTACATGGTACAGCAATATAATACATATTCCATTATAAATTAGAACAAAATCTAAATTATGCAAATTGACTAGAAGGTACTTATAGAAATACTTAAAAATAGGAATTTTTTTATTGTCCAGATATTTGGGGGATAATTATTCCTAAGAATGTATCTTGCGTTACCTCTGAATATTCAAAATCAAACTATGCAACTAAAAGGGAACGTCACAAGCTCTTATTTTCATACCAATGAGTTTAAGGGAAAGAATATGTACACCGATAGTCATCATAGCTTTTAACAGACATATTTCAAGAGTGTTGCTTACATTGGTTCCACTCAAACAATTCAAATACAATTTAAAAAATATATATGGAAGGAACAGCACCTGGGATTTCTCTTTTAAAGTTCAGTTCTCATGTGAAAATTGTAGATTTAATTTTTTTGTTTTCTAGCATAAATTCTGTTGTGTATTGAAGAAAGTCCTCGCTGTTACGAATGACAGCTCGGAAGCAGCCAGGCGCGTCTTAGCCAATCAGACGCGCCTGTCAGTTGCCGAGCTGTCATCAGCGCGAGCTGTAACACGAGCCAGGTGATTGCAGTATAAAAGGCAAGCCGTTTAAACAGTTAACTGTCTTGTTAGAGCAACAACCTTGTTGATTGCTATATTGCTTCAGCTGTTCCTGCAGCCGCCTAGCCGGCTTCATTTAATACATTGTTGCGAGTTTTGTTACACTACTTCAGCTACTGAATAAAAGGTTACAGAGTTTTAAAGGACCTGCCTGGTTTTTTCAGTTATAATACTGGCGACGAAGACTGGGGACCTGTAACCTGAAGAAAATCAACTGCAATTTTCTTCTCTCAGTTGTTTAGAGTTCTCCTCACCGTCATGGCTGGTATGCCTACTTTTGCACCTTTTGGAGTCGGAGGTGAGACTTGGGAAGCATTCCTGGAAAGGTTTGAGTGCTTTCTGATCGCAAATAACCGCCAGGGTTATTCTCAAGCGCGAAAGTGCGGATTTTTTCTTACAGCTTGCGGTCCGGAAATGTTTGCCACCGCAAGGTCTTTTGCCGCCCCAAGAGCGGTTTATGACCTCTCGTGGCAAGAGCTCACAGATGGGCTTCAGGCTTACTATGCCCCTACCCCCTCCCAAATAGCAAGACGTTTTGCTTACCGCAGGCGCGTCCAAAAGCCTGCAGAGAATGTCAATCAGTTTTTGCAAGCTTTAAGAGTTGCTGCAGCACAGTGCGATTTTCCTGACTTAGAGGCTAATCTTGCAGAACAATTTGTCTGTGGATTAAAAGACATTTTCCTCAGACGCCGGCTTTTGGGCAAGCCTAAAGTCACGTTAGTTTATGCCATAGATGAGGCTCGCGCTGCGGAGTTGGCAGATTCGTCATCCAGCGAGATAGAACGTTACCTCGCGCAGATGACAGTTGCTGGCAGTTTACCAACGGGTCAAGCCTCAACTGCCTTGGTTCCTCCTCCACTACAACAGCCAACGTACATCACCAATTTAATTGATGAGCTTGCCCCTCTTCCAGACTATTTACTTAATTTACAGGTGGACAGGATTGGGGCACAGCCCCGCAGACAGCAACCGCGTCAGCAGCAGTCTATCAGCCGTCCGCTTTCTAATTCAAATGCCTGTTTTAGCTGCGGTGGTCCGCATGCCAGGGCTTCCTGCCCCTTTAAGGCTGCAGAGTGCCGCCGTTGCGGAAAAAAAGGACATTTGGCCAAAGTTTGTAGAGCTGCTCAGCCTGCTACAGCTGCAACGTCTGCTCCTCCACCTCCTTATGGGACAGCTGCTTCAAACAGAAGTCCTCAGCCCCGTGCGTCTGCTCAGCGACAGGATAATTGCTTCAACGTCAAGCAAGCTGGCCTGCCGTTTCCTGATGTCTCCATCAATTCTTCCTCAGAGGGTACGGACAAGATAATTGTCACTCCATTGATCGAAGGTCAACCTTGCAACATGGAAGTAGACTCTGGAGCTTCCAAATCCTTGTTATCTTGGGACAAATTTTCTCTTTTGTGCCCCCATGTTAAACGCTGTCACCTTTCTCCTCCTGACTCTATCTTAAAGGACTATCAGGGGTCTAGCATTTCTATTGTTGGTTCCTATAATGTCAGAGTTTCTTATGGGCAGCATTGTACAACTTTGCCTGTTTTAATTGTGCTTAAGCCCTTGCCATCCATTCTAGGTTTGGATTGGTTCAGCCCACTGGGTCTCTCAATACATGGAATTCATTCCATGACAGACACTTCTGCTGATGTGGCATTAGTTTTGTCAGATTACGCTGACATTTTTGATGGCCAGCTGGGCCGGTACAAGGGTAACCCTATCTCTCTCAACTTGGATCCCCAGGTTGCTCCCATCAGACTGAAGGCCCGCAGGGTGCCTTTTGCTTTAAGGCCCAAGGTTGAAGCCGAGCTCGACAAGCTCGTGGCACAGGGCATACTGGAGCCAGTCGACCATTCACCGTGGGAGACCCCAATTGTCATTCCAGTGAAGCCCGACGGCTCCATTAGGGTCTGTGCCGACTACAAATCCACCATCAACCTCGCCTTGCAAGCAAACCCATATCCAGTCCCTGTTGTACAACATCTGCTCCATTCCCTGGGGCAGGGTTGTATTTTTGCCAAACTGGATATGGCGCAAGCCTACCAGCAGCTTCCTGTGGATGACGATGCGGCGGCTGCCCAAACCATCGTCACCCACCGGGGGGCTTTCCGTTGTCGCCGCCTACAATTTGGCGTATCCGTTGCCCCGGGGATTTTCCAGAGTCTCATGGAGCGGTTGCTCCATGGGCTTCCAGGAGTGGTACCATATTTTGATGACGTCCTGATCGCTGCAAACAGCCGATCAGACCTCATCAAAGTTCTAAGGAAAGTCCTCGACCGTTTCAGGGGCGCGGGACTTAAATTGAAACGCAGCAAGTGTTTCTTTGCTGTTCCCCAAGTGGAATTTCTGGGCTTCACAATTGACGCCCAGGGAATTCACCCTACCCCTTCAAAATTGGCAGCTATCAGGGACGCACCTGCTCCAACTTCCAAGGCGCAGTTACAATCGTTCCTGGGGCTTTTAAATTTTTATGCACCTATCATTCCACACAAGGCATCACTGGCCGAGCCCCTGCATCGGTTGCTGGACCGATCAGCGCCTTGGCAATGGGGCAGTCGCGAAGCACAAGCGTTCGCAGCTGTCAAATCCCTGCTGACGTCAGATGCAGTCTTAGTCCAATACAGTGACAAGATGCCTCTGACTCTAGCATGTGATGCCTCACCCGTGGGTTTGGGAGCCGTTCTGAGCCATGTCCTGCCCAATGGTTCAGAAGCTCCCATAGCTTTTTACTCCCGGACACTGTCATCAGCAGAAAGGAATTACAGCCAAATTGACAAGGAGGCTCTAGCTGCAGTGTCAGGAATTAAAAAATTCCACGATTACTTATACGGGCGGCATTTCACCTTGTTTACAGACCATAAGCCACTCCTTGGGCTTTTGGCAGGTGATAAGCCGACCCCTCCTATTCTATCCCCAAGAATGACACGATGGACGGAATTCTTAGCGGCGTACTCCTACGCCTTACAATACCGTCCAGGCAAGCAGATAGGGCATGCAGATGCCCTGAGTCGCTGCCCACTTCCATTGAAGGAAGTTAAACCAGTTCCTTGCCTTTCAGTTTTGGCAATTGCAGAGCTAGAATTGCCTTTGTCTGCTACAGACATAGCAGCCCACTCTCGGTCTGACCCTACTTTGGCAAAACTTCTTAATTGGGTCCTGAGAGGTTGGCCTTCTGGTACATTACCACCTCAATTCAAACATTTTAAAAACAGACAAGCAGAGCTTTCAATTCATTCCGGCTGCCTGTTGTGGGGCGACCGTGTGGTCATCCCAACGGTCCTGCAACAACAGATTTTGCAACGCCTTCATGAAAGTCATCCTGGGGTCAGTAGAATGAAAGCTCTTGCTCGCAGTTTTGTTTGGTGGCCAGGGTTAGATGCCGACATTGAAGACTGGGTTGCCAAATGTGAGACATGCCAACAGTCCCGGCCTTCTCCTCCTTCCTCTCCCTCCCGGGAATGGGAGATGCCTCGAGGGCCTTGGTCTAGGTTACATATTGATTTCGCTGGTCCATTCCATGGGCAGGTTTTCCTTATAGTTGTGGATGCGTACTCTCGATGGGTGGAAGTATTGCTAATGCACTCCACCACATCTGACAGCACGGTGCGAGCTTTGCGACGGTTGTTCGCAACCCATGGGTTGCCAGACACAGTGGTGTCTGACAACAGCCCGCAATTTACAGCCACAACTTTTCAAACTTTCCTGGCCGAACTAGGGATACGACATGCGCTGGTTGCCCCTTACCACCCGGCAAGCAATGGCCGAGCAGAAAGGGCGGTTAGATCGGCCAAGGAGGCTTTGGGCCGGCTAAACCGTGGTGACTGGCAGGCTAGGGTGGATGCTTACTTACTGGCACAGCATTCCACACCTTGCCCTCTGACACAGAAGAGCCCCGCGGAGATGTTGATGGGCAGGCGCCTGCGGACCACCCTGGATAGATTGCATCCCGTCTATTCAGGAATTCAGTCTGGCAACCTGGGGCCTCCAACCCCATCCCGTTCTTTCCAACTGGGGGATCTAGTTTGGGCTAGAAATTATGGAGGGGACTTGAGATGGGTTCCAGCAGTTATATCACAAATAACAGGACCCGTTTCCTATAGGGTTGACTTATCCGATGGATCCTCATGGCGAAGACACCTGGATCAATTGAGGAAACGGAAGACAGCAGCCGTAGCTTCTCAAGCGGATGTTCAAGGGTTTCAACTGCAAGTTCAACAAAATCTAGCCGGTGTAAATGCTCCTCCCATTCCAAGGGTTCCAGATCCTTATATACATAGCCCAAACCCCTCAGAGGCAGACTACCAGCCTCATGCCCCTCCAGCATCATCTGCCACCATGTCTCATCCACACACTTCACCTTTTAGTTATGCAATTCCTCCACAATTACCACAAGGACATCGTTGCCAGGATCCGCCTGCAATAGAATTAAGGCGGTCTGAGCGAATCCGTCGTTCCCCTGCTTATTTAAAAGACTACGCGTGCTTGCGCACAGCTGGGGGGGAAGAAGTGTTGTGTATTGAAGAAAGTCCTCGCTGTTACGAATGACAGCTCGGAAGCAGCCAGGCGCGTCTTAGCCAATCAGACGCGCCTGTCAGTTGCCGAGCTGTCATCAGCGCGAGCTGTAACACGAGCCAGGTGATTGCAGTATAAAAGGCAAGCCGTTTAAACAGTTAACTGTCTTGTTAGAGCAACAACCTTGTTGATTGCTATATTGCTTCAGCTGTTCCTGCAGCCGCCTAGCCGGCTTCATTTAATACATTGTTGCGAGTTTTGTTACACTACTTCAGCTACTGAATAAAAGGTTACAGAGTTTTAAAGGACCTGCCTGGTTTTTTCAGTTATAATAAATTCCATGTATTTGTTAGTTTCAGTAATGTATTTGAATGAAAATTAATTTGATTGTGTTCAACTGTGGGCTCATTTAGCAAGTACTTATCTGGCTCCTTTGAAATGATGCCAAGGACTTGGTTCCAATTAAAGCAGGAATATTGTGGTATTTCCATAATTAAAGATGGTAAGACATATTTAAGGATTGTGGCACCCTTGGTACTGTCTGAATTTAATTGTTGCAGATATTTCACTATCCAAATAGGTAACATCATCAGTGCAAGATCTGATAAGTTAACCATTATTTAGACATTATTTATTCCAACATCATCAGACAAATCATTAAAACTTGGCCCTAACTGTCATGAAAATTGATGGTGGGAATGTTTCATTGGAAAACATTTAGTGAAAATGAGTAGTCATTCTTAAATAATTAATGTTACTTCAAATGATTATGTAAAGATTGTAATTTACCAAATGTCAATATACCCTTAAAATGTACACTATATTCTTTGTTTGATTGGAATGCGTTTGTAAAATCCAATTGTTTTGATTGAATTGCAAAACACTTTTATTAGGCGCAAATCAGCAATCTAGTATTATCATCAGGTTTAAAATATTATAAACATAAATTTGGGTAAAATACCAGAAATTTAGAATAGAACTGGAATATTTTATACCAGTCTATATTGCTGAATATAACAGTAAAATTTCACCTGTTCGTCTACCATTTTTCATACTTTCATGGATTACTTTGTGGAGCCAAATAGTCTTCTGCCTTCTCATCGTTTCTCCATTTCCTACCCAACCCAACACATTTCTTTTGAGGTCTTACTGCTGATTTATAGCTGAAGTATAACTATAATGTTGCTTTCTTATTTATCAACTACATTCTGGGTTGATCTTATTCCAAGACCCCTCACAGTAGATTTGCTATGTTCCTTGAACATTGAGAGTCTAATTACTGGTCTGCAGAACTGTGAAGGGACAGAACTACGAAGGGGGTATCCCAGTGATCAATTCCTACCAGTTCAGACCAGTTCAGCTGAACCGGTAGGGGTTTGGCAGCTGGGTCTCTGGAACCAGCAGTGACCTAGGTCTGCCACGCCCCCGAATGGGCTCTCTGGGCACCGCTGCCATCTTGTTTTTTGCTTCTATGCATGCTCAAAGCAATTTTATTGCACTGTGCATGCACGCATAGCGTGCATCAAGTGTGTACAGCACACACAGCATGGCCACAAGTAAACCATCAGTAGTGACTGCCAGAAACCACCCCTGGGATATACCTATTATACCTCCACTCTTCTAACCAAAACAGTATTTTATTTTACAGTATAATAATGTTGAAAATAATCAGATTAGGACTGCATTTCCTGAAATAATAAAGAACAAAATGCACAATTAATCTATTCATGTACTGAACTTCTGAAGACACAAACTTACTTTGTGTCTTGCATATGTCTTTAAAATAACTTTCAGCTTCCCAGTTGTGACTATATATATATATATATATATATATATATATATATATATATATATATATATATATATATATATATATATATTGCAGAGAAATCTACACAAGCTAGTGCTTTATTAAAATATACTAACAAATTATTTCCTAGCTCTGTTCTTAAGAGCTCCTAGCTCTGTTCTTAAGAGCTCCAGAGCCAAGCCTAACTATCTGTTTTCAACAAGTAAAATCTATTTGGCCTGGACAGACATAGATACAACATTGACAATAGACCTAGACTCCTGTCCAGTATCTTCCAATATAATTCATTAGGAGGCATATATGTCTGTTCCAGTGCATTCTGCCATATATACAGGAAGTTGCAATGGCATTGAATGAATGGTGCTCCCCAGGGTTCCGTCTGTCCCAGTATCCCTGCAGTTATGTGATTGTGAACTGACTACTTGGCAACCTGTTTGCACTTATGACTACTGGTTGCATTCCATGATCACATGGGTGCCATTTGCAATGTTCCCTCCTGGCTTTCCAAAAAAAAAAAAAAATCCATTGGGAAGCCAGCAGAGAAAGTGATAGGATGCTGGGATAAATCTCTCCCCCCACATGCATGCACCCTCTCTTCTGCCTTTGTGTCATGCCAGCCATTTTCCACCTCATGCACCCTCTCTGACCCATGCAGTACCTCCCGTACACTCGCACACCCTCTTCAACCTACACCATAGATCATCCCCAATGTGTGCATTGCCTTGGATGCACTGTCTGATCTGCACTGCATTTCTTGCACACTCAGGTGTACCCTCTCTACACAGTACTTCTCACATCCTCTCCCTGTACTCCAGCATACACCTTTGCCTTGTCTCCTATTCAGTAGTAGCCACGTTCCTGGGATTTGCTACTTATTGCCAGCTTCCCTACTGACTTTGGTTGTGGGAAACTCACTTAAAGATCATAGGATTCAGTTAAACAATGACAACTGGAACTGCAGGGATTGTCATTCCCATTGCTCTTTAGGACTGCATTGCTTTGTGATGGAAATCCTAGTCCCAATTGCCATTATAAGTCGATGACTCCCAATACAATCAAAACAGCATCCAGGTGAAGAAATGCCATTTTAATATTTAGTAAAATTAGACTTTAAAAAAAAAAAAACCCTCACCACAAAGCTGTTCTTTGTATTCTACTTCTGGAGTCCTTTGTTGTGACAAGCTTTATTTCATACACACTTGAACAATGATTATTACTGCAGTTCATTTCTAAGGCTGGATATCATTTTAAACAGATGCTGTTTAGTGTGGATATGGCTATTAAATCCAGCCATGCATGTAAGTGTTTCTGTTGATCTATTAGCCTCCGATAGCTCAACTGCAGTGATGATGCTTTGACCTTTGTTTCTAATTCTCTCTCTTTCTCCCCCACCCACCATTGCCTGCTGGATGGCAAGCAAGTCCTCTGTCTAATGCCCTGACAGTAATCAGAGATTTTAGAATTCTGCAATTAGCTGTACTTGACCTGTTGTGCTTCACCTTCATTACCACTGCTGTGCTGACAATCCTAATGCTCCTCACAACACATCCGTGTTCATGAAAAGAATATTCTAACATCATTTTACAGAGATCTTTTGTCTTTATTGTTTACATTTATTGTTTTATTGGTTTTGTCTTATTGTTTCCATATTTCTTTAGTGTTGTACCATTCCGGATAGTGTGGAGAGCTGAAGAGATGTTTAGGTACAGGTTTCATGAATGACTCTTTTGTATTTAAAATATCTGCATCTTGAAACAAATGCTTCTAATATGCTTGTTGGTTCTGGAGTAGGGGGTATAATTTCATGAGTTCTGAGGCACATGATTGAGAACAAGACAAACCAGGATATCAACATGCTTAAAACATAAAGATACATCAACATGGACAAATGAAGGGGTGAAAAAAAGGTGGAAATAGATAAAATGAAATATGTGTCTATCATTTATTATGATCTGTGCAGTGATGTATGAACCATTAAGCAGACTAAACACAAGCTTAGGGCACCAGGCCCAAGGGGGCACCACAAAATTTAGAAATAAATACAAAAACAATGGAGATTTGTACAGAATGTACAAAGGAGGGGGGGCACCAAGATTTGTCAATGCTTAGGGCACCAGTGAGCCTTAATCCATCACTGGATCTGTATGAAAACAATGGAAGATGTTTAAATGAATTTTGGCCTCTGGTGAAATCAAAGGAAAACATTAACTCAGCAGTGGTGGCAAACTGCATGTAGAACTGGAAGTGACTATATTGGAATCTGCATCTAAAGATTCCATAATTTAAAAAGAGATAAAAACGGAGAGCCAGTTTGCTCTAGGAGTAAACGCACCATGCTATGAACCAGGAGAACTGTGAGTTCTAGTTCCACCTTAGTTATGAAAGCCAGCTGTGTGATCTTGGACAAGCACTCTTTCCCAGCCCAACTCATCTCACAGGGTTGTGCGTCTTTGTGTGTGTGTGGGTGGGGGGAAATAAGAGGAAGAAGAAGTATGAGATATGTTTTCCATTTGAGTTGTTTATAAAAAAATAATAAAGGTGGGATATAAATAAAATCAAGTGCAAGACCAAACTGGTCCCTAGAATGTGATATATACGCCATGATGGTTCCTGGTTATTTTTTACTGGGAAATGTGATTATGTGAATTAGGGTATTAGTAATAAAATTGAGATACAATGACTTTGTTTAACAAAAGATAGTCCATGGAAGTGGCAATGACTTAGCTTTAGTCTACAATGCTTGGAAAAATGTGATAAGCACCAAGATTGTCTGGTCTGCCATTTAACTGTATGGCAAGTATGACAGAAATCTAAAAGATCCCCATAGCAAAAGTCATCTGCTTTATATGGAACAGCTAATAACTTAGGCTGTAGTCAATGTTTCCAGCATATTTTCGTAGAAGTAGATTCTAGTGTATAGCACAGATTTGTTGCTTATTATTAGAAATTCTGGGATTAATACAGCAATACTTTTAAAGAAATCACAACCTATAAAAAATTTTATTTTAATACAGAAGCTTCGATCAAGATAATGGTGACCATCTCCTCACTGCATATTGGTTTCTGCATATTGTATTTGTTGGTAAAGGAAACTTTTTGTACAAAGACACTGCATTTCCAGAGTCATGAGGAAATCACATATGTTCCATTGTGTTGTACAGAACCTGTGACTCTTCACAGGAAGTTAATGTTCTCATAATGACATTAAGGAGGCATATGCATTATCTGGAACATTAACAGGGCAAATGCTTTATCTAAAGTAGGGGTCTCAAAATGGCAGCCCACAGACTGGATGCATCATGCACAGGTCATGCCCACCCCAGCTCCATGAAAGTGGAAAACATCACAAAACGTCACGTTATGGCAAAGTGACGTGGCGAGTTTGACACCCATGACCTAAAGAAATCTTGAATATTGTTCCCAATATAGTACTCTGAAAAGAGAGCTTTGGAAATTATCCCTCCCTTCTGCATTATATTATTAAGCAACACAAGGTTTATTGATCTTAAAGGAATTAGAAATTATTTTAATATTTTAAGTAAGTGAACATGAGGACATTTAATAACTTGCATTCAAGTTTGATTATAGAAGAGTACATGTAATGATAATATATCTTTTGTTTTGTTTCTTCAAATTATTTCCTCTCTTACAGAGTTGACTCTGAACAGTTTACAACATTAAAACAAAAATTATCAAATACAGCAGTGAATGATCAGCTGAAGAATCAAATCAACCTAGATGAAATAATAAGCATATTATTCCTGCTAATGGTTTAACTCTCATGACTGGGAACATATCTATGTCTTAAGAATCTTCTGAAAGTCTTTAGCAGGTTTAGGGCCAAATCTAATTTCAGAAAGAACAGTTTTCCATAGGGCAGAATCATTAAATGAAAAGGTTCCTTTCCTGCATGCTCAAGGTTGACTCAGCCTTCCATTCTGAGGTCAGTAAAATGAGGATCAGGACTGCTGGGGAAATATGCTGACTCTGTAAACTGCTTAGAGGAGTGCTGTGTGAAGCAGTATATAAGTCTAAGTGCTACTGCTATCCCACAAGCTGCCCCCTCCCCCAAATTGGCAGAACTTATAGCAGGCTTCTATTTAAGGACAAGAGGAAACAACTGAGGAGAGACAATCCTGCAAATAAATTGGCCATATAACATAAAGAGTTATATAGTGAAAACTAGCTCCTTGATTCCTATACCCTTAAGTATCTATAAATGAGCCAGTATGGAGACCAAGGTCTATGAACATCATCTAGCTTTCAGAAAATACAATGAAAATTCCTTAATTTCAAATTACATGCACATATTCAACCAAGTTTTGGAAACTGTGAGCACCTTAGACCAAGCCAAATGCAAAAACATTAGAGAATTCCTGGAAGTCTGACACTCAGACAAATCCGCCATCCACAGGCACATAGAGATAAACAACATCTACATACCATTCAAAATAGACAATCAAAAAACCAAAAAAAGAAACAAAACGACCAAAACACCTCCTCTCCAGCTATCAACACCCAGGTGGGCAGAGATTAACACCAAGAATGTTAACACACAATCAAGAAGCAAACAATACCCATTTAAGGAACTACAAAATAAATTAACAGCAAACAATAATCCAATCAAGAAATCACCCAAACCATCCCACCTACACTGTCAGGGCAAACCACTGGAACATACAATAAGAGAAAAACCCACTCCCTACTACCACTGATGATGTCGCCTAGTTTGGTAATGAAACGTGCAAAAAAACAACGAAGCTCAGAGTGCACCAAGGACCCAAAATTCAACCCCAACTACAAATATTTTTTTTTTCAAAAACGTTTAGAACCTCTTCTGTAGGTGTGCTGCTTTGTGGGAGTGGCTTGCCAGCCCTGGTACAAATAGATGAATAAATGAGAAAACAAAAGGGAAAAGCAGATTGCTTTGATTAATGATAGTGAATTTATTATTATTACAATTGGTATCTGCAGCTGGACTCAACTCTGTGGGTATTTTCTAATGTAGAGCAGGCTAGCTAACTCCTCTTGGGATAATTTTAACTGGGCAATCTTATCTGGTCCCAAAGGATGCTTGCATCTTATTTATCTCCAGTTGGTAGGCTGCATTTGGGGAACTTGAGGTAAATCTTTTGATCCATTGTTTGACTCTTGACTCTCTAGGCTGGAATACTGCAATGTGCTCTACATGGGGCTGCCCTTGAAGAGCATCCGGCGACTTCAGCTAGTCCAGAATGCGGCCGCGCGAGTGATTGTGGGTGCACCTCGGTTCGCCCACATAACACCTATCCTCCGCGAGCTGCGCTGGCTACCTGTTGATCTCCGGATGCGCTTCAAGGTGCTTCTTACCACCCATAAAGCCCTTCATGGTAGTGGATCTGCGTACTTGAGAGACCGCCTCCTGCCAATTACCTCCCTGCGACCTATTAGATCGCATAGATTAGGCCTCCTCCAAGTTCCATCTGCCAGTCAGTGTCGACTGGCAACCACACGGAGGAGAGCCTTTTCAGTAGTAGCTCCGACCCTTTGGAACGATCTCCCCGTGGAGATTCATACCCTCACCACCGTCCAGACTTTCCACACAGCCCTCAAGTCCTGGCTATCCCGTCAGGCCTGGGGATAAAGATCGTAATCTGTCCCCACCCGAATGATGAATGAATGTTGTGTACTAATTTTACTCATGTATTGTTTCATGTTTACTGTTTTGTACCCCCTTCCCTATATTTTGTAAGCCGCCCTGAGTCCCCTCAGGGAAAAGGGCGGCCTATAAATAATAATAAAACTCAAACTCAAAACTCTTATTCATGATCAGGTGTGTGTGTGTGTGTGTGTGTGTGTGTGTGTGTGTGTGTGTGTGTATTTTCTAAGAGTTCAAAACCTCAAGCACCCAACTTATTTAAAATCGGGTCACTATAAATGATCTCAAGATTTTCAGCAGGATCTTTCTTCCGTCCCATCCCCCGGAATGTGGTCTATTTCAGTTAAGTTCTATCTGTTACAGTGTCAATTTTATATTTTTCCTCAACCTGAAGCATAAGGAAAGTACGGAAAATCCAAGGAAACACCATGATAACTCACATTGCTAGCCACAAACCAACAGCCTGCTAGTAGCCCTTATATGAGCATTCATGGAGTTAGTGTGACCTGCTTCACTTTGGGGTAAGTACAATGCTGCTCCCTAAATAAATGGGAAAAGGAGAATAAATATTGAATATAGCAAGTAAGAATAACAAACACATATTTGAATCCTTTGGGTGGCTTTTCTCCCATTTTTTTAACATCTTGATTTTTACAGAAATGTTATCAGCAAAACTATTTATCACGAGATTGTTTAAGCTGGTCTGTGCTTACGTGATTTAATCTGAGATGTAATTTAATAGTGACATCTTTTTAGTCAATTCTAAGTGGCTTAGCCTCTAATAAATATAATTAGAATAATATTAGCTGCAACAGATGAGAAAAGCCAATACATGGTATTCAAAAGCAGAAGAATGCATGCCAGTTATTTCCTGTATTCCAAGAAGTAAAACATATGATTATTTAATTAGGTTTTATCCAACAGTAAACCCTGTTTTTCTGTATATTGCAGAAATCAATATTCTGATTTCCACAGAAGTAATTGTGTATGAATAAAGTATGATACTTTGATAAAACCAATCAAAGCTTATTGAAATTTAAAAATAACAATGTATATGACTGGAACAATATATCCTTTGTATTAATGTGCATTTAGTGATACTTATTTGCTCAATTTTTAAAATCTATGTTAATAGAATAAACTGCCACTGCATTCCTTTCTAGTTCAAAGTTCAATAATGTTGGTTGGGTTAATGATTGTTTTTTTTTAAAAAATATACATGTTTACATGTGGATAGTTGGAAAAAGAAAGAAGTATAACAATAGCAATAGCACTTACTTATATACCACTTTACAGTCCTTTTTAAGCAGTTTACAGAGTGGGCATATTGCCTCCAACAATCTGAGTCCTCATTTTACCCACCTCGGAAGGATGGAAGGCTGAGTCAACCTTGAGCCTGGTGAGATTTGAACTGCTTAATTGTAGGCAGCCGGCAGGCAGCAGATGTAGCCTGCAGTGCTGCACTCTAACCACTGTGTGACCGTGTTATGATTCAGAAGCAGATCTAAATAACAAAATAAGTTTAATTGCTAGAATCAGTTAGCTGGAATCTATTGGAAAAAAGAAGCAAAATTGTCAGCTCTAAACTGGAGTTACTTTTATTATCTGCCTGGAGAATTATTTTTCTTGCGAACAGGTCATCTCTTATTTCTCACTTTCTGAAATCTCTAAGGAGCAGATGGGCATAAATTACTAAATTTAAAACAGGCCTGAAAAGATAACACATTATAATATGAAATGGTTTCACGAAAATAAGGCAAGTAGTACAAAAGAGCCGTATGCATTTAATAAATAAATGAATAAATGTTGTAGAAAAATAAACTACAAATCACAAATCACTATAATAAATCAATGTTGCATCAACATAAACAGAAAATCACAAGGAAATGTGAAGAAGTGTGCACCACGGATTTCAGTTTCAAGCACTATGAATATTAAAATAATTCTTTTTCTGTCCTCAAATTTTTACAGAAAATCTGTCTTTTCATCCATCCCCGCACCATCCATATAAACATAATTCCATTACATCTTTGTGGAACCCTAGGGAAAATGGTGTGAAAAACTCTGCTCTAGGTACTACAGACATAGTTACAGGTAGTCCTCGACTTACGACCACAATTGATCCTCAAATTTCTGTGCTTAAGCAAGACATTTATTAAGTGAGTTTTACTCCATTTTATTATCTCTCTTGCCACAGTTAAGTGAATCGCTGCAGTTGATAAGTTAGTAATCCAGCTGTTAAGTGAATCTGGCTTCCCCATTGACTTTGCTTGTCAGAAGGTCGCAAAAGGAGATCACATGACCTTGGGACACAGCAACGGTCATCAATGTGAACCAGTTGCCAAAGCAATCTGAATTTGGATCCCATGATCAGCGGCTGCTCCAAAGGTGGTAACTCTGAAAAATGCTCATAAGTCACATTTTTCAGCACTGTTGTAACTTTGAATGGTCACAAAATGAACTGTGCTAAGTTGAAGATTACTTGTATATGTGTGTTGTTGTTTTTTTAACTCTGAGTATTCATTCCTTGGAATGGCAATGGAAATTAGCTCTCTGCATATAGCATTCTGGTAGTCATCCTGGAAAAGAATATGCTAGACTAGAGATTTGAATTAATGGGATTCTCTTGGAGCTGAGGTTTTTTTTTTAAAAAAAACAAAAAAAAAACTTAGCTTCTGTTTTTGCAGCTTTTGATGCTGATGCATGTTCATTGCTTATCATAATTAAATAAGGCAGGCAGATTTCTACCTGTTAAGGCATGTCTGTCAAATGCGTACTTAGCACGGTGTTGCTAATAAAATTCTGCTATGGACGAATAACACAATGATTAATGTCTTTTAAGTGCATATTTGCACTTTTGAAGGAAAAGACACATTTTCTCTTTGAGAACCAACACGGATAACATTTCAATTTATTTATTTATTTTGCAGAGGTATGCATTTTGTGGTGAACAGGCATGCTAATAAACGACAAGTACTACCAAAAGTACTGTAGCATTAAATTAAAATATATATCATGACCCCCTCATTCAGGATGCATTATGCTTTAATATGTTATAAATGCAAATGCAGAACCTTGCCATTATCTCAAAGATAGCTGTGCAAAAATCCAGAACACAGGGGTAGATTAAAAGAATCCTGTGTATTCTAAAAATGCAGTATTTGGTAATTCAAGCACTTTAAAAGCTTATAAATCCTTTAAAAAATATCTTCGAATGAATCCACTGAAGCATTTATCTCTCAATTGAACATTCCCCCCCCCCACCTCTTATCTTGGGAAACATTCACCAAATATTGATTGGATGACAGAAATAGAGACAGAACGGCAAACCAGTAGAGGGAGGAACAGTTCTATTGCATGGCAATCATTCTTCAAAAAAAGAAGAATAAGATATTTTGGAATAAGATTTTCTGGAAAACAACTTTCCATGTTATGCTGTAGCTATGGGAAAGGATGGAAAACCAGGATGTTTATTTATTAAATGGCTAAATTAAATGAGCTACTGGTTATAATAGTGATGACAGAAATGCACCATTTGCTTTTCTACTTAGCTGTAGACTTTACTAAATGTTTTAGATGAGTTACTATTGGCCAGGTTAACTTTAAGTTGGGTGGTTGTGAGGATAAAAAGGGAGCTCGTGCAGAAATCCAGAAATAAGTTATGCCACATTATAATAAGTTCAGATCTGGAGGGTTTTACAAAATGCCATTTGTTTGTACTTGTATTTATATTCATTGAAGTAGGCACGACATCATGTACTTTTGATTATCAGCTTTTGAATACAAGCGGATTACCGATTCCATTTCAGATGCACACAGTCATTTTTTAACATACATAAGCCACTTGTTCTATGCATAATTAACTGGCATAAACTCTGTGAGTAATATGAGACTTATTTCCTATTCAGAACATATCATCAGATTACACATAATTCCATCGTAATGTTCTTCTAAATCTATTGCCCATTCTATCCCGCTGCAATATTTGTGAAGTTTTCTAATATTCCTTATATCTGCTTGAATGACAGGAGTGGTTGAGGTTAGATGCTCTCTTATCTCTGTGTGCCAACTGTGCATAAATATAGATGCCCTAGCCAAATAGGGAGCATCATCTTAAATGCTCTAAACTATGCTCTAAACTATTCTATTGTTGTTTTTGTTTTACGAATGAAGGCAAATGTACATGTCAACAGGATAATATTGCAGGATCCATTATGAGCTATGGTGGCACAGGAGTTAGAAACAAAATACATCAGCCAGGGTTGTTTGAATCAATGGCTATAAGTCATGATCATGATATTCATGATAATATGTCAGGCAAAAGGTGATGCGGCTACACGAAATGTTTCCCGGAGAAAAACAGCACAAAAGAAAGAACACACACCATCCCCCAGCGCTGCTGCTCTGTTCCCAAAGTGAACAGGATGCAGTTTATCTTTGATCATGTTCAGTTTTCAGAACTGATATTAATGTTTTTCCTTTGTAGATCATCCATGACTTTTCTGCCTTGATCTACTGGCTGGCTAGTCAACACTATTTTGTCCCTATTTTCTCTCTCTTTTCCTCTCTTTTCTTGTTTTCCCTTTGAACAAACAAGGTGACATTGGGAAATACAAAAGCAGTGTTTGCTTCTCAGCACTTCAGGCTGCTGTTCCCACAAGGAGGTCTTTAGTTTGAATGGACTAAATTAACTGAGTGCTATGTTTTATTTGATTCTTTTTTCCCCATGGGACAAAGAAAGATAATGATTACATGATGCAATACTAAATCCGATGGCATGAAAGATTATTTATATTATTTACTGTCAGGCTCTATAAAACACAATTTTCTTGTGAATTTTACCAATGTCACAAGAAACTATGAAATAAATATAAACAATAAATTCTGTCCAAATACTGCAAGGAATAAAAGTTACTCAACCAACTGAGCTCAATTTTAAGTGAGGGAGGGTGGGGAGAGAGAGAGAGAGAGAGAGAGAGAGAGAGAGAGGGAGGGAGGGAGGGAGGGAGGGAGAGAGAGAGAGAGAGAGAGAGAGAGAGAGATAGAAGTAAGCTGATAATTGAACATATAGGCATGTATACGTTTTTAAATATGTATCAAAATACAATAACAATAACAATCAGTTCAGTGTAGTGGTTAAAGCATCAGGCTAGAAACAAGAGACTGAGAATTCTAGCCCTGCTTAGATATTAAGACAGATGGGTGACCTCGAGCCAGTCACTCTCTCTCAACCCAAGGAAGAGAGCAATGGCAAACTACTTCTGAAAAACCTTCCAAGAAAGCTGCAGAGATTTGTCTAAGCACTCTCCAAGAATAAGCCACGATTGAACAGAAAGAAAGAAAAAAAGACCCCAGATCTTACTGAAAGTCAAGATTAGTATGAGACTATTTGGCGGTTGACTAAATACCCCCCCCCCCCACAAAAAAAAGAAAAGTCACTAAAATAAAGCTTTAATATTTGGCCACATCTCACAAAACAGTGGTTGCAACAGAAAAACAAAATGGCATTGTTAAAAACATTTAGAGGGAGATTCAACTCTAGCATGGGCAGACATGCAAACTTAATAAACAAACAAACAAACAAACAAACAAATAATGGGACAAGGCATCCAGTCATCAGATACTGATAACTGAACACTAGGATACAAAGAATGTGTATCCATGCATATGTTAACAGGTCCTCAGTAAATTCATGTGAGGTTTCATTACTGCAATTTAATGGTCTGTAATAAAAAAATAAGTTGCAATCAACATACAATTTTTAAAACTACATATTGGCCTTTGTTGCAATCATTGATTTATATTCCCAATTTTTTCTTCCATTATGGCATCTTTCAATTAATAGCAATAGCCTGAACCTTTCTTGACCCCCGGCTGCATGATTTTCACCTTCTTATTTGCCATGTACCGATAAACAATACATTAGAGACTCCTAAATTTGATTCTTAAGAAAAGGCATAAAGACAAATTGTGATTACTTGTCAGGAGTAATGAGCTTGATTCTACATGGAAAGACAGAATTTTAAACAGAAGTAAGAGATAGGAAGATAAAAATAAAAATGCATGAGTTTGTTCACTTTTTCATTTTTTTCAGCCATAATTTCATTATATGCTGTTTTCTTATTTATGCATGGAAATTCATAAAACTCTCATATGCATTTTACAACATAAAAAGAGACACAAAGATAAAAACCTCTGAATTTGAAATACTCTTAAACTAAAAGTCCACCCATCAGGTAATGGAATTTCTCTTCTAATGTGAATTATATGTATGAAACATGTGATACATTCATGTAGAGGACTCATTTATATATGTGATTCTTCATATAGTAACAGATGAATTAAGAAGCTAATGTTGGGTGAAACCAAGAGTTACAGTGAACCAACAGTGTTAAAAACCAACAATTCAAGTATGCAATACTTGGGAGGAGGGAGTTTCCAATGAGCAAAAACTACTTTCAGCCAAGTAAAAATAACAAACCATTTCACAGGTAAGAAGTACAACTAATCAGCAAACACACACACACATACACACACACCAGCAGTTCTCAGGATAAGGACAATGGTGATTAATGATGGTGATTGTGTTGGGGTTGCTGCTGATGGTGTGAAGGAGGAGGAGAAATCTAGGCATGACTGTTATGATCAGCTTTGTGTCTTTCCCTTGCAAGATCACAGACTATAAATGTCCTAGTTTGGTGTTGAGGAGATCAGGATTCAATAAAAGCACATCAAAAGCACTAGCATGTATCCAAACTGGCTACAGCAAGCCAATATTAGAAATAAACCAGTGCCACAGTATGTTCTGATAGTAAGAAGATACTCGTTACTGAAGAGTTTGAAATAAACTCAGTAGACCTAACATATTTCCTGGAACAAACATGATTAAGAAAACTGAAGCATTGGCAAGTGGAGAACAAAAGGAAGATACAAGGGACAAAATCTCAAAGGTGTTTTTTTCAAAAAGAAACTGGACTGTTATTTCCTTAAGAAAGAAGAAGAAAAAACATTTCACCTCTCATCCAAAAAAAGCTTCAACAGTTCTGATGGTAGCTGGATGGAAGGATAGGTACTGACAGTTGAGAGTGGATAGGGGAGGATGGAAGGATATGTTCTGATAGGATGAAGGGGGGTGGTGGAAGGCTGGAATGTCTTTGCAGTTATCTGTTCACTAGCACTCTTTCTGAGAGATGTTGAGGCTACTTGTGGGAGTTATCTGTGCTCTCAAGGTCACTTGAATCAGAGTGCAATTGGTTGTAGAATCTTCTTGGAGCTGCTGAAAAGGTTGTCCCTTCCCCTTTGTCAAGGGGGGGTGTTACAATCCTTCCATTCCCCACCACCACCACTCTCAATATCTATTTTCCATCCCATCACCATCAGAACTGATGAAGCTTCTTGGATGAGAAGTGAAATGTTTTCTTCCTTAAGAGAAAATATCCCAATTGCCTTTGAAAAAGCACCTTTAAGACAAATATGATTCTGGATGACTGAGAATCTTCACAGACATATGAAGAGATATATTGCAGCAACGTGAAGAAATTAATGCTGATACCTCATTTAAACTTCTTAAGGTACCTGACAACTTGGAGGAAGAGAGAACTCAAAGACTTGGAGAACTCTAGGTAGATGGAAATGCTCTGAAATCTGAATTTCAGTAGCTAAATACAGGCTAGGGATGTGGCAAACTTTGAAAGAATGTTTCACTTCATCCAAAGCCTATGCAAATCATCCCTTAGAGAAATTTCATGAAGGAATCTCCCCATCATAAGCTCAATTTCATTGTGCAAGAATAATTCATCAATTATTTATACATAGAAGATCATAGAACATAGAACATCAACTGTTCAACTGTTCCAGTGAGCTATTGAAAGTGCTGGAAAGGAGTTCTGCTTTTGACATTTTTCATCTACACATCTGCCAAAGCTTTGAAATAATGCACTTTGCTAAGGTAAATCATCTCTCCAGGGTGCATTTAGCCTTGTCTTGGCAAACCTAAACCATCTTATGTACTCCCAGTAAATTAGCATTAGGAAAAAAGAAATAAAGGTATAAAAAAAACTGGTAAACTGTATTAACAAACAAAAGGTGAGATTCAATTGCTAACTTTTAAATTTGTCAATATTAAATGCAGATATAGCCATAACCTTCTAGCTTTAATTTTAATATTCATAATTTTGGTATATGAAAACACATACCTTTGTACATTTCATGAATAACTAAGCCTAAGTGGATTTTCTCCCCAAAGGAACTTTCCCATGTATTTTACCAGTAAACATAGAAATGGAAGACTCAAAAAGTCAGTGCCCTCCTAACCATACTAATGCATTCCAAAACCATTCACGATCTACATTTTGCTTTCTAAATTCACTGAGACCTAACCCTAAATCGATTTGATACCAATGGGATTTTCTCATAGATTTTAGCAGGACATGTAGCTAAGGCAGATTCAAAAAGTTAGTGTTCTCCTAAGCATACCCATGGGCTCTAAATCCATTGGCAATGTCCATTTTCTCTTCAAATTCATGGTGACTGACCCTTACCTCTAATTGGATTTGGCCCCCAATTGGATTTTCCCATGCATTTTCCCATTAAACATAGAAAAGGTAGACTCAAAAGGTCAGTGCCCTCTAGTAATACCCAAGTTCTCCAAATCCATTTATGGTGTACATTTTCCATAAGAATTTACTGAGACCTAGCACTAACCCTAAGTGGATTTGACCATCAATGGGATTTTTCCATTTTATGGGAAAACCCTCCTAAGCATAGTGCTATGCTCCAAATCCATTGACAATGTCTACTTTTCTTGGGTGTACTTAGGAAGGCATTGAGTGTTTGAGTCTGCCTTTTAAATGATTAGTGGTGAAATACATGGGAAAATCCTAGTGGGAGCCAAATCCACTTAGGGTTACAGTTAGGTCTCCATGAATTTGGAGAGGAAAATGGACATTGTAATGGACTTGGAGCTCATGGGTGTTTTTAGGAGGGTGATGATTCTTTCAATCTGCCTTATCTATGGTTAGTGGAAAAATGCATGGGAAAAAATCTCATGGGCCCCCAAATTCCATTTAGGATTAGAATTAGTCTTCATGAATTCAGATGCACATCACCAATGGATTCAGAGTGCATTGGCATGCTTAGGAGAGTACTAACTTTTCCGGCATGCCTCATCTAGGTTTCCTAATAAAATATATTAGAAAATCATGTTGAAGGACAAATCCACTTAGGTTTAGTTCTACATGAATTTGGAGATCAATATTAGCATTGCAAATGATTTGGAGCACATAGGTGTGCTTAGGAGGGCGCTGACTTTTCAAGCATGCCTCATGTAGGTTGTCTGGTAAAATACCTAGGAATATCCCATTGGTTTAAATGCATTTAGGGTTTGTTCTCCATGAATTTTGATAGCAAAATGGGCATTGCCAACAGATTTTATATGCATGGATATGCTTAGGAGGGCATTGACTTCTCAAATCTGCCCATCTATGTTTTACTTTAAAAGAATAAAATTGCAATATCCCATTTGGTGAAAATCTACATATGATTAGGCTTAGTTCAGGAAGCATAATGCACACTGCTAATGGATCGCAGCCCTTGGGTATGCTTAGGAGGACACTGACTTTCTGAGCCTGTCTTATCTACTTTTCCTGATAAAATACCTGGGAAAACCCCTCCAAGGGGCAAATTCACTTAGAATATGAAAAATAGAATAAAGCACTGGTGGAAAAGTTTCTTTACAATTCAATTGCTAATTGTTAAATTTTTCAGCATAAATTGTGGATTGAATGACAACCTTCAGCATTCATAATTTTGGTATATGAAATCATTTTTAGGACTGTACCTTTAAAAAAATATGTAGATTGTTGCTTAAATCAGTTGGATAACAGTTTTTAAACTTGTGGTGCCCTACTGGGAGATTGTAGCTTTTGCTTCTAATCAGAAGATACATTCTAGTTTAAAATAACATTTATACCAGCTTACATTTTACACATCATTTGCTTTTGAGCAGATTTCCAAATCTGAGATTAAAAAATAGTTTGCGGAACTAATTAGCAATGGTATGCAGGATTCATAATTATTAAAGTGTGTACGTGCATGTCCGCAAATACATCTTCTATTTAACTCAGTATTTGTCAGTCTTAGAAACTTCAAGATGGCTGGACTTCAACTGACATAATTCCCCAGTCAGCATTCCCCTTAGAGATTAGAATGGTCCCAACCCTTTTAGCTTCTGTGACGGCTCTAAAAATGTGGCTATGTACCCAGGCCTGGGGCTCAAAATGTATGAAGGGGCTTTGTATTACCTGGCTTCACTAATAGCGAATTAACCATCATGACTGCTATTTATATTTATAGATATTTATTTCGTGAAAGTTTTAGTGTTTTAATAAATTAAAACAATAAATACATTAATGTATTTATTGCAATATATTAATGTATTTTAAATTGTTTTAAAATTTTAGACTTGCAAGTCCCAGATCACGTGGTTGAATGGCTATAGAAATTAAATGAATGAATGAATGAATGAATGAATGGTAAAGTAACTTGTTTCTTTGTTGAAATATTTGTTCTCTAGCAAAACAAAGGTGGCTTTATTACTTTGAACCAGTGGTGGGTCATGGCCGGTACACTCTGGTATGGGCGTACCGGTGTCTGCTGGGACCACCAGGTACCGTTTCGGTGTGGTGCTCTGGAGGGCCCACCTGCCCACCCACCGTCCTTACTTGTATTTGACCCAATTGAGCCATTTGCGCATGTGCACAGAAAGTACAGCACCTGTGCAATGCTCAACCGAGCAGCTGGAGCATCACGGGCGGTGGGTGTGCAGGCGTGCACAGTGCGCATGCACATGGTGGATGCCTTGCCCCATCGCAGCGCACCAGTTGCGACGGGATCTGGAACCCACCACTGCTTTGAACATATTTCATTTGTGTTCCTACTGCAAATGCCATTCCCATGCAGAATTAATCACTTTATTCCCAATAATGTTGGAACAGTTATTCCTTTTTACTGGTATCATCATGCTATGGACTTTGCCTTCTTATAACTAACAGTTGTTAATAGGAATACAATATGAATAATCTACCAGCCTATATAAGGTCAGAGTACATGATGGTGATTCTGTACATTATATTGGGAACCCAATATTCTGCACCGATTTCTTTTATATGACAATTGATTTTGAATGCAATGTTCAATTTTACTGCCAGTTAATTAATTATCTTTCTTCCTGTTGGGTTGAAACTTATTCAAACAGTTGGAAACCTTGTTTAAACAGTACAACGTATTACTGCAATATGAAATCATTCATGAGACCATATGCTGTCCACAGAATTGATTACAAAAATATTTAATATGCACTGCTTAGAACCGGATACAATATATACAATAATATATTATCCAAACTTTGAGTGTTGCACATGTTAGATTGTAAAATATGTACAGCATTTTTTAAAGGACTGCAATGATTTTTGGCAAGAATTGGTTTAAATATAAGAGAAACAAGTTCTCATGGAGGAATAATTTTCACTATAAGAACCCTATGAAATAGGTTATATCAAGGGAGCGGTTGACCCAAGTCATCCTGTGAGTTTCTGTGATTAACTGTATATTTAACCTTGGATCTCCCCAGTCTGTAAGTACTATACCACACTAGTACTTTTGCTTCTTGGTTTTACAACACAAATCTTTAGAGCAATAGTATGTATAGTAGGTTTGGTATAAAGAATGCTACAGCTGTGGCATACCTTACCTACAGATTATCCTACTGGTTAGAATATTTTTTAAAATAATTTGTAGGGAAAATGCAAGGCTTTTTTAATAGTCTCACATAGAGATTGCTAAATAAACATTTGCTACAGCCATGTAATATCTCCAAACATAATACATTAGTAGTGAAAACCAGTGTGATACATATTTTGAATAAATTCAGTTTACGATTGATAGTTGATAATACACATTGCATTAAGCAATGTGTATTATCAACACTTTGTGAGGGAACAATGGAATGAAAATGTGATAGTTATTTGCACCTCTACCTGCCCTACTTAGCAATAGCAATAGCACTTAGACTTATATATCACTTCACAGTGTTTCACAACACTCTCTAATTGGTTTTACAGAGTAAGCATATTGCCCCCAACAATCTGGGTCTTCATTTTACTGACCTCATAAGGATGAAAGACTGAGACAACCTTCAATCGAACTGCTGGCAGTCGGAAGAATTAGCCTGCAATACTACATTCTAGCCACTGTGCCACCATGGCTCTACCTGTACATAGCCTAATCCCAGATGAATCCTGAAACATATAGCAGGTCCATAATATTTCTTGCTATAGTACAATTACTTTTAGCAGCAGAAAAAGACCAAAATGAGCTCATTTATAACATATCAGATACAAAAATATAAATGTACAAAGCCTTGGGAGTGGGCATGGAATTTCTTAGCTAACACTCTCACCCCTATAAATGATCTTTGACAATCACATTTGTTATCCAGGCTTTTAAAGCCTCTGCATTTCCTCTTATGAATCTGTTTGGAAAAAATGCTTTCTCTAGCTTGGAGCTGAATCCTTAAGTGACATCATTATTCTAATAAAGAGCAGTTATTGCTCACATTGATAAAAGAGAGAGAAACAGGGGGCAAATGGAAATGGATCTTCCTTCACAGAAGAAAGTAGCATCTAGTTTTGTGCTCCAAAGATGTTTATATATACATTTCTCAACTGAAAGTAAGATACTCTCTTGAATTATTGTATTGTAAGTTTTATAATCTTTGTAAGAAGCGTTTTTAATCAGAGTGCTTGGATCTGCAGCCCAAGTGTCAAATTCAAAAGCCTGGCATCATCTAGTAGTAAAACCACAATGTAACCACAATTAATATAGCTTACCATAGCAAGTATTCCTAGATTTTCTTCAGGAACAAAATATGTCTTGGGGTATATCATTTATGTATTGCACGTATACCCCTAACTGGCCTAAAGACATTCATTGAATTCTGTGGTTAAGTAAGGATCTGTATTACTGTTCCAGCTAAACTCCTTCTGTTTATAAAAATTTCAAAGGTTTTTTTTTTTAATGTAAATATTAATTGTCTTTATAATGAAATTTTTATTGTCTGAAAAGTATTTTTCAGTCCAGTGCTGTCCAGATAACCAACTTCAGAATTCCTAGCCAGTGTGGTGAATTGTCATCTCAGCCAAAAATTCTGGGAATTGTATCCTAACAAATCAAGATGGAATCAGATTTGGAAAGTCTGATTTATACACAGAAACTGGACTCTCATCTTCCCTAAGGAGGAATGGAAACCAGTTAATTGTATAAATACAAATAGCTACTTGTCATGGATAGCAACTAGTTTTTCTTTTTCTTGGATTAAACAGTGGCATTTATTTTCCCCTTTCCAGCTGAACATTTTTTAAATTTTTTTTACTATTTACTATTCCAACATTCAAACATATGCCTTGAATAAGTCAGATATCATCAGAACAAAAACATGTTGTAAACACTGCTAAACAAGCAATATGGAGAAGGACCAAGCTGATTTTTGTGTGATAGTATTGTGTATGAAATTTTGGGGAGACTCAGAACTCTCCTAAATATAAGTAAGATTCAACCTCTATATTTTCAATTATTTCATTTCAGATCTTTGCAGATGTCCTCCAATTTAAATAACAACATGCTTCTTTAATGTACCCTGTGAATGAGCTGGTGAAAACTGAGTTTCCTTACAATGCCTACTTTCTGAAATTAAAATTGGATACACTGATGAACTCCGTCACATAAAGTAGGAAGTTGGTGAGAATTTGCATTTTTTTTAAAAAAATCACAAATTCAGTTGTTGATCATAGTCAGCCTAAAAGGCAAAAACTGAATCATTTTGAAGACCTTTAATCAGTTTTTAAACACAGGAGGGCACTTAACAGCAGGAAAAGAAATAAATCAGTTGCAGTTTGCTGACCTTTCTTCTTCATTATATCAACTTTTCAGTATTACAGAGATAAATTACTGGTATTAATAACAAGTTATTTTGAGAAGGCATATGTTGCCTACATTATAATCAACTCTATTTAATGCAATTCTTCACTGTAAAGTGCAGTACACAGGTTGATTGATTTGACTTATGACATCATTTGGCAATGCGGTTCATTTTAACACTGAGCGTATGCAGATTTTTCTTTAGCCTTCCGTGGTTCCACGTTCGGTGTTTAGAGAGGGGGGAAAATATGTAATTGATCTTCCCTTGCAAAATTCCTGCTGTTTCACGAGCTTGCTTTCAATTCAACATAATCTGTTTCCTACTGATGTTAGAAAACATAATAAGGTCACAGCAGGGAACCTTTAGCTTCATTAAAGAACATTATTATATAAAATAAAATGATCTCGAGTAAATTGTTTTTGTCCTTGCGGTACAGTTTGCACAGATCCACATTAATCTGATCATTTAAAGCCGCAATAAATGTATGAGCCCCCATCACATTAGAAATGAGCTTTCTTATTATTCACTTCACAATGACAGTCCCTAGTGGCAGATGGGAAACCTCAACAGCTTCCTTTGCAAGCTTCCTTTCCAAACCCCACTGTCTTAAGGCACCTCCACCAAAGTAAATTCCAGGCAGTAAAAAAGGTTTACTTCAGCCTTTAAATTGTCCTGGAGCCTTTGCTCTGCATTTCTGCCAATGTGGATGCCAGAATTATTTAGAAATAGTGAGAAAGGCAGGAGACAAATGGACACTTTGACCTGCTTGGGCTTCCATTTATCCTGGGTGTTTATAAAAGAAGGACCAGAAAGAAGGATTTAAGACAGAGAATCAGTACATGCTCTATTAATCTACTTTAACTGATACTAAAATCTGGCTGGGCAAATTACAAGTTGCAGCCAGTAAGGCTTATCAATTCATTACTGCTTTCAAGGCTCCTTTTTTTCTTTGCCTTCAGCTACTGGCAAAGGAGAGGCTTTTACAGTTCAATTTTTCAGTTTATTTTTGACTGCTTTTAATTAAATTTGATGGCCTGCTTCTGCAGAAGTGAAGTTATTGGAGTTGCAAAGCACTTTGCTGTTATACTGATGGCTCCCTTGATATTGGTTCATTATTAACTGCTTTTTCAAAAGTGCTGCTCTCTACTCTCATTTTATAAATATTTAAATAACTGTGACTTTGTGTAACATAAATATCTGGAGATAGAGATTCCAATGCCTATTTAGCATAATCAGAGGTTCTTCTTCTTTTTCTTTTAAGTTACACATTAAGTTAACGGGAAAAACACTCCCTCTAAATCATGATATTTGCAAGTGTCAGCACAAATTGTAGGAATAAATTCAAAATTGCGGTAATCAATGACTCAGTTCTAAATGATGCATTGTCTTTTGCTAGTATTTTTAATCTTAATTTGAGGAACAGGGAAATATAAACAATCTATAACCTTACACACACTCAGACTGAAGTAATAGTGCATATTAACTTCAGAGTTTTCAGAAGGGAACTTAAAACATATTTTTGCAACATATATCACCCTGTTATCCATATTTCTAATGAAATTTGAAAATTCTCAATACTTAATTTTGGAATGCAGTGCTATCATCTTAGCTTTATATTAATATATATTGATCATTGTAAAATCACCCTGTGTCCAAATTAATTTATTACCACAATACTGGCATGATCCACAGCATTTGGGGGAAAAAAATAATTAGGAAAAATTTCTAATATTCCTATGGAACTGTAAATATAACAATGTAATTCCATGATGTATTATTTCTCAGTGGATTTACCTAGCTTTAACTTGTCTAGCAATCATAACATTCTTTATAAAGTGTTTTAACAAAGTAACCACAATCCAGAAGTGAGGTACAAATGAATAAAGATCTTACCAATAAGCTTTCAACAGGAGCACTTTACTTGCTACTTATTAGAATAGCTGTTTCAATAATGCATGTGTAATTTATTTTAACTAACTGATTTGCTTTGCTAGACAAATGAAGAGGAGGAAATACAAGGGGGGCAGTTTTTCTTTTTCAGATTATAATACTCAAGGAACTTAGTATTTCTGGAAATTTTTAAAAAAAACCTCATTATCCAATTTAGTTTGCTTGAGCAACTGTGGTTAGGTCCAAATACAGGTAGTTCTCAATTTACAACAGATTATTTAGTGACCACTCAAAATTACAACGGCACTGAAAAAGTGATTTATGACCATTTTTCGCACTTATGATCATTGCAGCATCCCCATGGTCATGTGGTTTACATTTGGATGCTTGACAGCTGGTTCATACTTATGACTGTTGCAAGTTATAGGAAGGCAAAGTCCATAGCATGATGATACCAGGAAAAGGAATAACTGTTCCCAAATTATTGGGAATAAAATGATTAAATCTGCATGAAATCCATCTTCAGAGATTTGCTGCATTTGACCTGGAGTTTTAGAGCACTTTAAAAAGAGTACATATGATATTTCTGACTAATACATTTCAATCTACCGGTAATGCCAATTACAAACTTACAGCTGCTGACAGAAGGAGAAAACAGTATTCCAAGAACAATAACAAGAAAGGTTTTCATTGGACCTAACTGATGACAATGGTCAGTTTCCAAAGGTTAGCTGGACTATATAAAAGTCCATTCATATAAATGTTGATGCAGCTCCATGTTCACTTATAAAATCACATAGATTCAAAAGGTTTGAAATTGTAAATAATACGGTTGTTCTTTTTTGGAAGAAAATGATTCATGCTTAACTAAAACTTGCACTCAATTGTCTTTAATGTATTATTTACCTAAAATACATTTCTAGTAGTATATAAAGTTAACCTCTGGTAACAAAAAGCCTTTGGAAATGTTGGACCCAAGATCATCTTGAACCAGCCCATGTTTGCCCTGAAAACAATGAAGCCCAAGCTCTATACAGGTAGTCCTTGACTTACAACCATTCATTTCACTACCATTCACTACCATTTAGTGACCATTCAACGTTACAATGGCACTGAAAAAAGTGACTTATGACTGTGTTTACACTCTGACAGTTGCAGCATCCACTTGATAAAAATCCGGATTCTAGGCAACTGGCATGTATTTATGACAGTTGCAGTCAATTTTCCCTCTAAGCTCCGCGGCTGCGCGGCCGCACACGTGACAAGAAAACGCCATGCAGAAGTTTCCAACTGCCGCTCAATGATTTTTAATGTCACAGCGTGATGTACATTTGATGGAAATTAAGCTGCTGGACTCCGGATTTTAGTCTGCAGAGTGGAGACTAGATGTAGGTCGAGCGACATTAGGCGAGTGTCAAACGACAAGCAGTAGGTGGGATGCTCCAGCACAGTCGGGAAGCAACTGAGCCATGCCTGTGCTCAGGCATGAAAATGTGCCGTTCAAACACTATACTTTTCCGCGCACACTGAAAAAAAAATTAGAGGGAACATTGGTTGCAGTGTCCCAATGTCATATGATCAACTTTGGTGACCATCTGACAATGGGGAAGCCCAATCTACTTAACAACCATGTTACTAACTTAACAAGTGCAGTGATTCACTTAATTGGGGCAAGAAAGGTCATAAAATGGAGCCAAACTCACTTAACAACTGTCTTGCTTAGCAACAGAAATTTTGAGCTCAATTGTGTTGTAAGTCAAGGACTACCAGTATTATCCATATCCTGGGCATAGAGATTAACATCATCTAGCAATAGAAAGCTAAGGGACTTAGCCCTGCTATTACATTCAGGAATTCTGGAAGGACTACCACACGCACAGCAGTCTCAATCTGGAGCTTTAGTCTTAACTTAGTTTATTCACTCCCAGCTTTATGACATTATATAATTTACTAAAGCCTGGCTGTTTTACCAGATCTTGGGATTGGGTGGTTTTTAGAGACCATTCTAATTTACCTTAGGGTTGGAGGGTTTTTTTATTATTTTGTTTACTATGTTTTCTTTTATATTTTTGTTCCTTTGATTTGTAAATTGCCCAAAGAAGATCACACTTGAAATTGCAATAATAAAATAGAATAAAACAAATGTTAATCTATATTCACAGCTGGTCAGTCACAGGACTAAAGGTCCATAAGGATCATTGCCATTCCTTTTCCCCAGCTATGTTTCAGGATCTGAAATTTGGTAAGATAAATCTTAGACAGATCAACATTCCTCTTTTTCCTCAATCAGATCAGCAAGCTCATCCACTACCCAAAAAATGGATAGATGGGGCCTGGTGTGCATCTGGCATTAACCAGAAGCAGTTAGAGATCAGTCAAGGTAATCTTCATGGCATGGAGTCAGGATTCTTGAAGGACTGCCTCTCACCAGTGGTCTCTACCTTGCCTGTTTGGGCCCCTACAATTAAAGAAAGCCAACTTGTGGACTCAGGAACCCTGCCATTTCTAAAATGGCTGGGTCTAACCCAATGAGGACATTACCAACTGATATCTTTTTTTTCTTAGAAAGCACAAAAGACATAATTGTTTGCCTAATCCTAAGAGTTGGGACATTAGTGGGTGTCCATATAAGTCTAAGTAAATTAAAGGCAATAATATGGTCCCTTGGATCCTGGAAAGCCAGAAATCAGAATTGTTATTGGTCTAATCTACAGCCCTGTTATTTTTGAAGCTCTTCCATTCAAATACTATGCAGATATGACTGAATAATATCAAATATAGCAACAAGTTCTTCAAATGGGGAGTGTGGATGATAATTGTTGACTAGCTGGCTGAGAAATTAATTGGCTTTCTCCAGGTATCTTCATATATTAACTAGTTACCCCAGTTCTCAGCAATGTACTAATTATGATGGCATAAATGTCCCTTCAAACTCTATATTCCTTCATTCATTCTCTAACATTTCATTCACATCTAGACTTCAAGTGATTATTGATATCATCCCATGTTTGAGAATCCATCTCTTCTGTCTGAAGAATTTATTTTACATCTTCTCCATCTTTAAAGCAACCTTACCAAGTTTGGGGAAAGCCAGATAAATTAAATCAGTGGGTCTCAACCTTCCTAATGCTGCAACCCTTTAATACAGTTACTCATGTTGTGGTGACTCCCAACCATAAGATTATTTTATGTTTTCCATATTTTTTTGAAAATATGTGTTTTCCAATGGTCTTAGGCGACCTCTGTGAAAGGATAGTTCAACCCCCAAAGGGATCCCGAACCACAGGTTGAGAACCATTGCATTAAATGATCATTTAAAGAATTTCAAGCCAAGATTCTATTGTTTTCCCTTGCGAAGAATCAAGAAAACTGCATTCTAGAAAACTAGATTAGGGAATAGGAATTTATACAATGAGAAGCTTGATTCTGTTGCCAATATGTCTTTCTAGATGTTAACTTTTTAATTCATTGTTTCATAACATACTTCTAATCCAATCTGAACCAACTTTATTTCAAAATAAAATTAAGGTTGGGTTAACATGTTTTTATATCAAGGGCTTATGTTTATCCAATGGAACTTGCATTTATTTTAGTGCTATTTTTTAATTTAGTAAAAGACGAATTACAGATTTGTGAAAAAAAGCATTTCAGTACATTAAAACAAAACTTGGTTTTCATGATGCCACTTTCAGGTTAAGAGAGAGACTCTCATATTCTGCTTTGCTCACATAGTATATGTTCTTGTGAAGTCTAATCAACACTGTAAATGAAGCTCTGTGATATAGCTTCACATTTCAGAATCTTCCCTACCTTGAGTTGAGGCTGATCGATTCTTCTAAAGCTGGTGCCAACATTCTGTCAATCAGTTGGTTAATTTGATTGTCAAGGCCAGGAAGACAGATGCCTTTTTATCTCCACCTGGAAAATATATGTATATATAGAGAGAGATGATCAGTTTTTTATGGCCTCTGATGCATAATAGGTTGCTTACCCTGTTATCTTTGCCTGTCACATTAAGGAATTCATTGAACTCTTTTTTTGCAAAAAATATGCACCTGTATGAGTTACTTTTTGATGACTATAAACAACCTAGACATCTACAGAAATTAATTAAGTTGCTTATCTTTTTTACTTAATTTTATTTTTAACAGTAATAAAAATAGCCAGATTAGATATTGATCAAAGTTTGGTGAATTGAAAAGACATGAATTAAATAGCCCTCACTAAAACTTATGAAGGTTTAATTATATTTTACATAAAGAATCCTAGAAATAAATATCATTTCTAAAGTGAGAAAAACATTAAATGCCCACTGCTAGAATTGCACATTACGATAAATTAGAAAATAGTTTGCTACAGAATGACATTTCAAAGCATAATTTCCATCAGTGCTGTTTTGATTGCTGGAAGTGAAACAATTATTTTAATATCTGATCACTCTAACCACACTTATACTATAAAAGATACATTGTGGGACATTTTAGACATGTTTCCATGTCATTAAAAATTATTAGCACATACTTTTCCAAACTCATAAAATGTTGGGCAATATTTGTTTAAACTTTGCTAACATTGCTACATAGCAATAGCTTAACATTGATTATTAAAAAAATATATTTGCTCAAAACTTTTCAAAGTATCTGTTCCATAGGAAACTTTCAGGATGAAATATATTTGGCAGTTTATATCAGTTTTTTCTTGGAGTTTTGTATCATTCTCAAGTTGCTCACAGATTTAAGTATGAATGCCACTTTTGTTTCTCAACACGTGCTATGACAACACATACTTTTGTGATGTTTCCAAGTTGATTTCCCGCTGATGTAGCAGGGTATAGAATACTTAAGCTTCTGAGTAAAATTTTACAGAATTTGTATATTGTATGAAGTTGGGTCACAGACACAACAAGAAACACACATTTAGACAATTTTAATTAGGAAGAAGAAGTGAAAATATTTTGAGTTGGAAATAATCCCCCAGTTTATAGAATCAACTTTTATAGTTCTAGGTTTGTTTGTTTTTGATGGTGACTAATTGCCATTCAGAGCCTGTAAAACGACTAAGGAAATCACAAGAGATAACAAGGTCTACTAAGCAGAATGGTCAGAGATATATTTCTAGCCATTGAACCACAGTCATAAAACATTGATCAAAAGGCCCTACAGATTTGACAAGGCTGTGACCTTCCAAATAGTGTTCAACTAAATGGGACAATGACAGGGTTGCACTGGGTGTCTGGAATAGTATTTGTCTTGAAGACCAAAATGGATGTGAAAACCCTTCTAGGGACTACTAATACTCCAAGTTAGTATTCCCAGTTAGAAAATCACTTTAAGATCTTAAACAAAGTAGAGGCTATTCTACAAATGCACTAATAACTATTGTAGTGGCTAAAGATAAAGATCCAAGATATAGCCTGGAAAGATCCAGGGAATAATATTTTGTGTTTTTATTGTGTTTTTATTTATTTGTCGCTGGTTGGTTGATTTTGTCACCCAATTATTTAGATTAGATTTGGCACTTTTGTCCACCTAAGGCCTGGGAGTGGCAGATATTGTTCTTTGATAGTATTAAAGCTACCTTCTGAAGATGCTCTACATGGGGCAGCCCTTGAAGAGCATTCGGCGACTCCAGCTGGTCCAGAATGCAGCCGCGCAAGCGATCGTGGATGCACCTCGGTTCACCCACGTAACACCTATCCTCCACGAGCTGCACTGGCTGCCTATTGGTCTCCGGATACGCTTCAAGGTGCTAGTCGTCACTTATAAAGCCCTTCATGGTATTGGACCTGGGTACTTGAGAGACCGCCTGCTGCCAATTACCTCCTCTAGACCGATTAGATCCCACAGATTAGGCCTCCTCCGAATTCCATCCGCCGGCCAGTGTCGACTGGCGACTACCCGGAGGAGAGCCTTCTCTGTGGCCGCTCCGACCCTCTGGAACAAACTCCCCGTGGAGATTCGAACCCTCACCACCCTCCAGACCTTCCGCAAAACCCTTAAAACCTGGCTATTCCGACAGGCCTGGGGCTAAAAAGCTTCTACCTCCTTCTCGAATGGTATGACTCTTGTGTGTTTTAAATTATGTATTGTTGCGTGTCGTTTTAATTTTTGTCTGCATCCCTCTCCCTTGGTTGAGTTGTGAGCCGCCCTGAGTCCCCTTCGGGGGGAAAGGGCGGCATATAAATAAAATAAACATTCAACATTCAACATTCAAGATGTAAACTGTTCTAAGTAAAGCTACCTTTTGCAGTTGACTAATGGTAAATTTGGTTAATGCCGGTGGTGTTCAAATGATGCTCCAGCTGTTTTGGAATTGTATTGGTATTATCTTTGCTTCCTTTGCCATAGTCATTCTATTATTATTTTTATTGTACCTTCTTCTAGTGTCTACTCATAGAATCTTTCTCTTCCAGCTTCTTTCTAAGAATGACCACCTGGCCACTGCACCATGTGCTGATAAATCCTGGGAGTAAAATACAAGATGGAATTTTTTCTCTTGCTATTAGAACTTCACAAATATGACACTTTTAAAGTAGAAAAAAATAATAAAGGGGAAAAAAATCAATAAATATTTTCCTTATCCAATCCAGGTTGATTCCAAAAGGATTGTGCTTCAGTCTCAATTCCCTGTAATCCATCCAATTTTATTCATGACTGATATAAAACAAATGGGAGGAAACAGTTGCAATTGGCACCAGCAGTTAGTGTCAGATTAGAATAGCTACAACTCTAACAGCCCATGTAAACATCTACCAAGAATGCACCCTGCCTACAAAGATGTTAGCATCTTAAGTGCATTGGGCTCAAAATATTCACTGGCATGCCTCTACTCATTTCAAGAGAGCAATATAACTTGTGGAAATGAAAATTTAATGAGGGAAACAGCCATAAGACAATGCACAAGCCTTCTAGGGCTGCTTGTGAATAATTGTCAGTAACATGGTATTATGCCTATCTAAATAAAATAAAATCAGTGGACAGAAACATCCTATTTATTCTAGGTGTGAAAAGAAGAGCTTTAAAATGAAGAATTGAAACTTTGATGGTTTATTGGAGTTGCTGTAAGAAACATACAGTATATAAACTTATTTTATGCATCAATGCATGAAACATAAAATGTTTAAGTTTAAAAAGGTGCACAGAGAAATCACGTTCAAGAAAATATGTACATTTTACGGATGTTTCACAATCTTTTTTATTTTTGAGATTTAATTATTAAAAGCAAAAAACAAAAACAAACTGCTTATATGACATTAAACATTGCCCCCATTTAATAATAAAGATGAGTAGCAATGTATGGAAAAATGTTTCCCTTGAGTTCATTTGCATTTAATCTATTTAGCAAATCTTATAAAATAACATTTTAAATATCCTCGTCTGGAGGGGAAAAAATGAAAAGAGAGAGCAGAAATGAACTCAATAGATTTTTCATAAATATTCTTTGATGATCTTCATTTTTCATAATATTGTGTGCTAAAGCTTTAATATACAAGTCATTCTTTAAGTTGAAGAAGGTATTTTAATATCCTAGATATTAAATATTCAACCTGATGTGCCCCGTGATGTAGAAGCTTTTCTGATTAAGACAGACACTCTGCTTTACTTGCTTCTATAATAGAAAC
This sequence comes from Thamnophis elegans, assembly GCF_009769535.1. Taxonomy (NCBI): domain Eukaryota; kingdom Metazoa; phylum Chordata; class Lepidosauria; order Squamata; family Natricidae; genus Thamnophis; species Thamnophis elegans. The sequence goes on along the minus strand of NC_045543.1, from coordinate 72,808,040 downwards.
CAGTTTAAATCTTTATTTTATTGCCCCAACCCCAGAGTTTTCAAGATACCAGCTCTTGAATTATTGTGTATAACCTTGTTCCTTCATATGTAGAGATAAGGCCATGTAGGATCTTGTAGGATCTCCTGACTTGTGTCATGTTTTGCTGATTGCCAACTGCCAGCAGTTTTGCCAGCAATTCTGCTCACTGCCGACGACCAATAGTTCGGCAGTTCAAGTCTCACTGGCTCAAGGTTGACTCAGCCTTCCATCCTCCCAAGGTCGATAAAATGAGGAAACAGAGTGTTGGGGACAATATGCTGACATTATAATTTTGTGATTTTGAATATGAAATCTCAGTACATTAAACAATTTGGCTGCCACCCTAATAATTTTTTGAAGTCTTTAAAAACATGGTTTTGCTCTCAGGCCTGTGGAGGTTTTATAGTTACTGAGCCGCTACCATTTTTTTCTCTAGTCTGTTATGTTTGTTCCTTCTGAATGTTTACATTTTTTCTTTTTTTTCTTTGCTTTTAAAATGTTGGTGGCCTCTAAATTTAGTAACTGCTCAGACAGTCTTTATGATCCCTATCACAAAACAGAACCCAATGACTGAATTGTTGGCCTTGAGCAATGGTCTCTGCACTGTTAAAACAGAAGTTGAAGTCAACTAAGATGTTTACTATAATTTATACACCTTGTAAGTCATAATATCTGGGGACATTAGGTTGCAATCTCTGTCCTGGGTTAATATATCTAAATTTATAAAATTAAAGATTGTGTCAGAGATACCCATCAGCAGTTAAATAGTTGCAGCAGTCCAATAAACATATTCTCACGAGATGTTTATGCACCTTCAATTTTTACCTAGAGTATTACATTTTGTAATACTCTGAATATCTAGAACAGAAAGTTGCAGAGCAGAGCAAAAAGAAGAGTCAGCTGAATGCACCCTTATATTTTCTGATTGATGTCAGGTCTCAAAACCAAGAAAGACACATGGTGATTCTTCTAAGCATATTTCTTTATTGTTCCACCTTATAGACAGAATTTTGCTGAACTGAAGCATTTGTTGTGGTCTGGCGATGGCCTGCGGAGTTGGCAGTAGAATTGGACAGTGAGGACCTTGGGGAGGAACATGGGCCAGTTCTGGAGTCTGGGGAAGGCTCGGACAAGGGCTCTGCATCAGAGGCAGAGAGGAGGCCAGGGACATCTGGTAGTTTTATGTTGTCTCTGGAGCCTCCATAGTCTGCCATCAGCGAGACAGAGGAGCAGGGGAAGCCTGTTCCCAGTGCATGTATGTACAGAGCTGCCAGAAAGCAAGAAAAGGGGTGACTCAGAAGTAAGATGATTGGCCCCTCCCATAAGACATAAAAGAGGACCAAATGGACGTGAGCCTTTGCAGGAAGAAATTTTGTTTGATCTGATTGGTTCAAACTCTGAGAAACTCTTGACTCTGTGCTCCATTTGGCCTAGCAAAACTAGTTGGCAATTAGGTCTCTGGCAGTGTTTCAAAGGAGATAAAGGTGGGTGCTTATCAGCCTTACCCTGAAAGACTGTGGCAGACTTCTGTAGGACTCTTCACAGACTGGTTGTGAATCATTACGGGCTATGAATGAACATAATTCATAGCCGTTTAAATAAAATGAGGGTTTGGGGGACTAAGTGTGATTTTTACTGTCTCAGGAAGCCTAGGTCAGAACAGCACTCTCCTGTTGACATCAAACATATACTCCTGGTCTAGTGACATGTGAAAAGACATGTTTTCAAGCACAAGGAAGACCTTGAGATGAGATAATAAAGCATCCATATTTAAGCTGCTATCCTATATACAATTATGAGAGTTTGGCTGAACCAATAGATCTCCAGAGCAGACATGTCTAGGCCTGCCTTGTTATCATTTTTTTAAAACAGTAAATAAATATTCAAGCTGTCTGGAGAAAATGAGTGTCCAAGCCTTGCACAAATACCAAAGCATTAGAAAAAGGTGCACAAAGGAAAAGCATAATTATGAAGATTCTATATTAGGATCTTATGCAACTTAATTCTGAAATTATTTATCTTGGTGTGAATGGAGAATGACAATATTGTGATAGTTAATTCTGAAATTATTTGCCTTGGTGTAAGATTCAGTGTGCAAAAGAAAAACAAAGTGTAATTGAAATTGTTAAGAAAACCCAATTTACACATTATATATAAGATATGAACTTTTACATTCCTATCAGACCAGGATCATTAATAAAAAAAGGCCAAATATATTCCTAATGGAAGGCACTTGCCAAACATAAGGATTGTATTTCAGAATTCATGCGAGGGTAAAACCTATTTTAAGTTACCTGGTCTTGTTTTCAAGTAAATACATATATCAACTGTAAGCCTGATTAATACCCGTGAGGCCACTTCCTGACCTTCCTGCTGGTTTATTCAATAATGAACCAGATTATCCTTCTGCAATGTAGAATGCTAAGAGTGAACATTCTGTCAGAATCCAATGAAAAAAATGTGGTAATAATTTGACAGCACATTTTATTTTCAGAACAAGTGATTTGTGTGCTGCTGACTACTGCATAACCTCATCTTACAACTCTGCATTAAAAGCTCCAATACTGTCTTATTTATGCATGTCAGGAACTGTGGTACTTAACCTATAGTGAAGCCTCAAATAAATCACCCTAATTTCCGACATGGAAATATGTAGCAGCAAATGCATAAGGAAACCGCTGTGGACTGTAGAAGACAACTGCCACCATAAAATGTCATTTTGCTTCATTGTGGAATACAAAATCTTTTATTACACTCATCATAAAGTGCTCATAATTACTAATTGAAAGAAGAATGAAAAAAAAATCTTTTTTCAAGTCCCTTAACCTGTAGCCCAGAGGCCAGGTTCATGGACTAAAAGCCTGTCATAGAAAGTGTGTAGTGGGAAGGTGGGGCTGGGGGAGGGGGAATACAAGGAGATGCAAGGAGAAAGTGAGGAAATATAAAGTTGTGTGTTAGGGTGTGTTTTAAATACAATATTTTACCTTGCAATAAAAGAGATATAGACATAACATTCTATTCAGATTTCTAATCCACTTTATCATTTGGGCTCTGTTATCCAGTTAAACACAGATTAAAACACCACATTTATGCATTATTATTTAAATGAGTTACTTCTGTGTGGATAAAGATTTACAGGGCTTCCAGGCAATACTCAAACTTGAGCTTTGGCAGAACTCATCATATATTAATATCATTAGTCTATAGCAGTTTTCTGTACTTCTAGAGTGTGAATATTTTCATATCAATTACGTGTAACAAAAGCTACAGCCCCATGAATGGAATTATATTCATGGAATTAACACTCTCAATTTCTATCACCAAAACGGGACAGTGATCTTGTCGGTTTCCCTTTTTCACCCAACTTTTTTTTCTAAATGTTGAATAGGAAAACTTTTAATTTTATAACATTACTTCCTTGCAACTATGGATAACTGCAAGTGCAGCTATGCAGGAGGGAGAAGACAATTTAGGTAGGTGTAAATGATTGGGGTAGGCTCAACTCCAAATCCTAACCCATAAATCTATAGAATTGTATAAAAGGTGAAGTTTTTGGTATATTATACCAGTTAGGTTGTTGAAAGGAATTCTACATATTCAAAAATTTGTTGGACATGTAATAAAGAAATAAAACTATTTGATCATTTGTGTTTTATCAATAAGTTTGGAAAATGAATTATGTAATAAATTTTAGTGACCATCCATTCATTTATTTATTTATTTTTGTTAAATTTTACAAAGCCTCAGGAACAGTTTTCTGAATTAACACTGTACACTATATGTATTCAGGAATGAGAACTCAATATGCCAAATACTGGGAATTTACAACAATACCTTTCTCCTAAAACTGACAGATTAAATTGTGGGATTATATCACCATATCTAAAATAACAATAGGAATAGAAATGCTATATAATTCTATATAGTATTGATTATAATGTTATTTTTTAAAAAACTTCCATGCCTGGGAGGCAATAGAGCACAGGTTCGATTCCCAAAAACTTGGGTATGGCTAGCTGATGAGAGCTAAATAGCTTGAAATAGATCTATACTAGTCTCCCTTTATTTATTTATCAGCATAAATATAACAAATGTAACAAAAAAGGCAACAGTAAAAAAATATTGGGTTTCTGTCTGGATGGTCTCTTGTGACGAGCCTAATGACAGAGAGTGGAAGTGTGACCTTCCTCCCATACTTGGGCATACCAGGGGTTGTGACTTTAAGTATATACCTCCCACCCTGGCTGGCTGATAAAGGAGTCGTTCTCTGTAGCTCAAAGGTTAACTCCCTGCCTGGGAGGCAATAGAGCACAGGTTCGATTCCCAAAAACTTGGGTATGGCTAGCTGATGAGAGCTAAATAGCTTGAAATAGATCTATACTAGTCTCCCTTTATTTATTTATCAGCATAAATATTTTATATATATATATGTTTTCTGAGGTTTGTTTTCTGAGGTTTTCGCGGGTGTTAGTATGTAGGTCTCTAGTTGTTCGGGTTTTCTCCCGCGTAGAATTGGAGATGTCTTGGCGACGTTTCAACGAAGTCACATTCGTCATCTTCAGGCTGCTGCTGACTACTTCAGGTTTGGTGTTTCCAGGAGTAGTGTGGGATCTTGGCTGTTTTGTTCCTTATAACTGCTGGTAGGGGATTAAATTTTAACTGCCAGTAGGGGATTAAGTTTTAACTGCCAGTAGGGGATTAAAACTGATTGAATGGGAGCTTGGGTGTGTCTTGATTAGGTGGAAGTGTGTCCTTATTTGGTGGAGGGGTGTTCTGTTCTGATTGTTTGGGGGGTTGTGTTTCCTGTGAGGGTAGGAGGGGTTTTGAAGAGGTTGATTGTGCTTTAGCAGTCTGGCTTCTGGTTCTGGGTCGTGCCTCCTCATCAGTTTGTGTTTTTGGTTGTTTTCTTTGTGGATGTTTTTTGGTAGTGTTCTGTGTGGCTATTGTGAGTGTGGGCCTGGTCTCATTCTTCATGTTTGGGATTCGTTTGTTGATGAGGGCGGGTTTCCAAAGGGCTGGCAGGCGGGAGGTGTCGTCTCGCCTGTTCATGCTATGTGGGTGTTTTTCTATTTCGATTGCTTCCCTGATTATACGGTTGTTGAAGTGTTCGGCCTTGGCGATGGTTCTTGTCTTATTGAAGTCAATTTTATGTCCTGTGGCTTTGAGGTGTTGGACCAGGGAAGAAGTTGGTTCTTCTTTTTTGATTGCATTTTTGTGTTCTTCAATGCGTGCACTTATTCTTCTGTTGGTCTGTCCGATGTATGTGGCGGGGCAAGTAGTGCATGGGATTTCATATACTCCTTGATTTTCTAATTCAATTTTGTCTTTGGGGTTTCTTAGGATGGTGGATATTTTCCGGTCTGTGCAGAATGCTGTCTTGATGTTGTGTTTGCGGAGGATTTTGCTGATTTTGTCTGTGGTGCCTTTTATGTATGGGAGGAGGGCTTTTCCATTTTCTTGTTCTCTGTCCTGGACTTTAGTGGGGGTTTCTTTTTGGATTAGGTTGGTGATCTTATTTCTTTGGAATCCATTGGATGTCAGTACGTTGGTGAGAGTGTGTAGTTCGGTTTTTAGGTGTTGTTCATCAGCTAGGCGTTTTGTTCTGGAGATGAGTGTCTTGGCTACGGAATTGATCTGGGCTGGGTGGTGGTGTGAGAGTGCGTGCAGATAGCGGTTAGTGTGTGTTTTCTTCTGGTAGATGGTGTGTCCTAGGGAGCCGTTAGATTTCCTGTAGACTAAGACGTCCAGGAAGGGGAGTTGGTTGTTTACTTCTGTTTCCATGGTGAACTGTATTTTGGGGTGTAGGCTGTTGAGGTGTGTAAGGAAGATGTCCAGTTGTTCTTTCCCATGTGGCCAGATTATGAAAGTGTCGTCTACATATCTGAGCCAGAGTTTAGGTTTGTGATCAGATTTTTCTAGAGCTTGGGTTTCAAAGGTCAAAGGTCAAAGGACACACCATCTACCAGAAGAAAACACACACTAACCGCTATCTGCACGCACTCTCACACCACCACCCAGCCCAGATCAATTCCGTAGCCAAGACACTCATCTCCAGAACAAAACGCCTAGCTGATGAACAACACCTAAAAACCGAACTACACACTCTCACCAACGTACTGACATCCAATGGATTCCAAAGAAATAAGATCACCAACCTAATCCAAAAAGAAACCCCCACTAAAGTCCAGGACAGAGAACAAGAAAATGGAAAAGCCCTCCTCCCATACATAAAAGGCACCACAGACAAAATCAGCAAAATCCTCCGCAAACACAACATCAAGACAGCATTCTGCACAGACCGGAAAATATCCACCATCCTAAGAAACCCCAAAGACAAAATTGAATTAGAAAATCAAGGAGTATATGAAATCCCATGCACTACTTGCCCCGCCACATACATCGGACAGACCAACAGAAGAATAAGTGCACGCATTGAAGAACACAAAAATGCAATCAAAAAAGAAGAACCAACTTCTTCCCTGGTCCAACACCTCAAAGCCACAGGACATAAAATTGACTTCAATAAGACAAGAACTATCGCCAAGGCCGAACACTTCAACAACCGTATAATCAGGGAAGCAATCAAAATAGAAAAACACCCACATAACATGAACAGGCGAGACGACACCTCCCGCCTGCCAGCCCTTTGGAAACCCGCCCTCATCAACAAACGAATCCCAAACATGAAGAATGAGACCAGGCCCACACTCACAATAGCCACACAGAACACTACCAAAAAACATCCACAAAGAAAACAACCAAAAACACAAACTGATGAGGAGGCACGACCCAGAACCAGAAGCCAGACTGCTAAAGCACAATCAGCCTCTTCAAAACCCCTCCTACCCTCACAGGAAACACAACCCCCCAAACAATCAGAACAGAACACCCCTCCACCAACTAAGGACACACTTCCACCTAATCAAGACACACCCAAGCTCCCATTCAATCAGTTTTAATCCCCTACTGGCAGTTAAAACTTAATCCCCTACTGGCAGTTAAAATTTAATCCCCTACCAGCAGTTATAAGGAACAAAACAGCCAAGATCCCACACTACTCCTGGAAACACCAAACCTGAAGTAGTCAGCAGCAGCCTGAAGATGACGAATGTGACTTCGTCGAAACGTCGCCAAGACATCTCCAATTCTACGCGGGAGAAAACCCGAACAACTAGAGACCTACATATATATACACACACACACACATATATATATATATATAAAATATTATATTATATTATTATATTATATTATATTATATTATATTATTATATTATATTATATTATATTATATTATTATATTATATTGCTGCATGGTATGTGCAGTCTATTGCTGTGTATTTTTGTTGTATATTATTCTGTCATTATTCACTATTGCTGCATATTTGTTACTCTTGGTTGGTGGCTGTACTCGTTATTCTCTTCCAAAACCTACATTGACAACCATATAACATTATGTACATTTCAAAAAATATATAAATTAGATTTCTCCACCACAGAGATTTCTGAGTGTAAGATTTCTGCTATTTTGTCTTTATTTCCCAATGAACTCATTTTTGTATCTATAGATTTAGTTTTGTTGGTTTTAGAATAAAATTCCTCATTAACATTTCCCCTAAATCCAAGTTACATGGCTGCTTCTTGGGTTTCAAGGCTAATAAAAAGTTTATATCTCTTGACTCTAAAGGTAAGATTCAAAACAACTTCTCCAGTTTTTCCAGATTTTCTGCTAAAATGAGAAAGAGAGAAAATTCTCCAGTTAGATTTTTATGTATTTATTTTACCCAAATCCAAACCGAGTCAGAATGGTTCACAATATAGTAATCAATAAAAATACAATAGAAAAGAAGACGGAACTCAATTGTTCAATATAAAAACATAGATAAAGACACATACATCTTGTAGGAATGGAGGAAAGGTTACGTAAAGACATGTGCAGCACACTGCCATAATCTCAGTGACTGGTTACCTCAGATTCCTATGAGCTCACCTAATTAGCTTTACCAGGCACTAACAGGAACTATTGAGTTATGTGAGGAATGCTACCCTGGGTGGGATGTTCTTAGAGACTGACAAGAAGAATGTGCCAATTACAATGCTGTTGCTATACGCTCTTTGCTTTGCTTGTAAAAACTCTACAAAAAGAATAAACCCTGCAAAGGCAGGGAGACATTTTGGAATGAACCCTGTGATGTCTAGATTCTGAATCCTTCAACATCTATGGCAGTGAAACATATTTCCCTGGGAATCCTGGAAGAAGGGGAAAGGGGCAGGGACTAATTTATTTCCCCCCTGCTTTATATCAGGAAGGCATTAAAATGAGATTATTTGTGCAAGTCAATCAGCAGTCATTTGCTTCTGTTGTATCAGTGTAACAGCTTGAAAATTACCACATTGCAGAGCTGCTTGTGTAACCAGGATGAATTTGTAGAATGCTTTGCCACTTGTGCTTGGGTAGACTATTTTACTTAAAGGAGTTGCCCTAGATTGGGAATATTTCATCAGGGATAAAATGTAATTTGTTGATGATTTTCAAAAACTTGATTGTACATAATCATCAAATCAATTCCAAATTTAACGTTTATGAAATGTATAATACACAACTTGGGTAGGGATTTATATAGGTTTTCATTCTGATATTTCAGAATTAGTCAAGGGATTTTCCCTCTGCTGAGTCCATCTTTGAGACAGCAGAAAACAATGCTGGGCTGCAATCAGTGGTGAAATGCTACTAGTTTGGGCTGGTTCGCTTGAACCAGTAGTAAAAAATGCTACCGGTTCACCTGAACCGGTATTAAAAAAAATGCTTCTGGTTCAGGCAAACCGGTAGTCAGCTGTGCGACAATCAGCTGTGCCACAAGATTTATATTCACTAGAAAGCAGGAAATCCTGCTTTCTAGCGAACCTAAATCATGTGGCACTGCTGTCCCCCCCCCTTGCTGTTCTACTTACCTTTGCAAACTCAGAAAAGGCTTCTTAGCGCACTTTTGGTGTGCATGTGTGCAAACTGTGCATGGGCATATGAAGCAAACCAGTAGCAGACTTCAGAGCATTTCACCCCGCCTGCAATGTGTAAGCTGCATTGAAGATTCCTGCCTGCATATATTGCATTTATCCCGAATCATTAAGACGAAAGGTGCCCTCCTGATTTATGTATGAAAATAGTAATTAATGGACTCCTTCAGTGTTACTATCTCTACTTCTTCAACACATCATCAACTAACAACCATCATTTACAGGGTTTTTCATGTTGTCCTTTTCACTTCATCCTGTTGTAATTTTCTTTTTTAAGATCAGAGTCACAAAGGATGCTGCAATACAGACAGCACTTTTATTTAGCATAATCTCCAGTTCCTTTCTGTACGTAAGAAATATCACCATCCAAATCTACCTATGATCGAGAGGTAAAGGGAATTAGTCACATTATTCCATTATTACTCTGTTTTAGCTTTGTGCCTACAATGTTAAAGCACTCATGGCACCTTACCAGAGCTTCTCCTCAATTTTGATAGACCATCATTTAAATGGGCCCATCCTGATTGCTTCTGCTGTTCTGAAGAGGATGTCAAGTGAGGTGACACCCGTTTCATGAATAAGCTAGTTGGACTTTTGATTGAAGTGGCAGTAAAAGTAATTAAATCAATACATAAGCCCACATTATGCTATATAGGCAGACATGGGTTTATGACAGGAACCTATTCATGTGCAAGAAGAATAAAGTTGGCAGAACGATATGCAGGGAAAGTGCTGGTCTTATTTATGCATTAATTTGGAGAACCCCTGCCAATGTGTGGTTGTGGCTAGAATTTGGGGTAAATGGAGAAGAAGAAACTAAGAACTAAAGAGATGGGATCAGCCTAAATAACCAATAAGTGTCTGCCTGATCTCACCTACTACTGATAATCTGCTGTCACAAGTGGCAGAATATTATAGATTTTAACACCTTCCATCTGGTATTGGATACTGCCTACTTAAGAGCAAAAAGAGTAATTTCGCATCAATCCGCTGCACAACATTTGTGCCTTACTTCAAGGGCCAGGAATAAAATGAAGCAAAGCCATGGGGAATGGGGAAGAAAAAAGGGATTGCCAAAACATGCAAGGTTTCAAGAATAGTTTCCCACTATATGAAAATGTACAAACCCTAAGATGAATGAAACTGAATGATTCAGTGTTATTCAAAGGAATGCTTTTTAAATGTCCACATTATATTGTGAACTACACTGCTGCCAAAGTAGTAAATACCATGAGGAAATTCAGAAAACAAGCGAAAAGATGCATGGATTGTAAAAACGTCTGTTTGTACTTTCTCTAGACTATAATTCAATTGTATAGTGTAGTGTAACCTACACAAAGAGAGGAATGCTCCCGTAACTTAATAGTAGAACAAAAAAATGCATAGCATGTTAATCTTGATTTATTATACAAAAATAGGAAGAGATCCATTTTTGTTAAAAGTAAGTAGCTTGAGCCAAGCGGGTAGATGGGGAGGAAGGGAGAGGGAGAGGGAGAGGGAGAGGGAGAGGGAGAGGGAGAGGGAGAGAGAGAGAGAGAGAGAGAGAGAGAGAGAGAGAGAGAGAGAGAGAGAGAGAGAGAGAGAGAGAGAGAGAGAATTTTATGCAATGAAACAAATTTGAAATCTATTGAACATGAAGAACTACATTTCAATTGCTTTTAGAATAGTTTCCTCCCCCATGTTACAGTATGATATTCAAAATGAATTATTTTATTATGATAATCTTCAACAAAGAAAGTTAAGTTTAGCATTGTCTAAAACAGATTAGACTGTGCTGTATTTAATTCTAAAAATAAATATATATTGCAAGATCTGATTTATTGTAATATAGAGAAGCTCCATTCTTAAATATCAGTACTGTCAGCATTTACTGACATTGTCTATGATTCTTTGTAAGCCTTTGTAAGCAATGCTACTCTTTGATTATTTTAGAACTTCCACCTTGTAGAATTGCAGGTAGCACGCAAGTTACTCTGAGCTGCTAGTGGCAATTTTTAATTTGCCACTCAAGTATGCATTCAAAATTAGACCATGCTGGAATAAATGTTCTGAATTCCTAACATGTTGTGCTGGTGGAAATAACTGTCCATGCTTTGCACAGCAGAAAAATTGGAAAATCTTTTAGAATAGTAAACATTAGCAACTTTCATGTTAGATCTCTGACAGCAGATTTGTGTCAAAAGGAAAAAAAAATCGCATAATTTATTTATTTTATCATTTTGGAACATGATGGCAATATATTTATATAAGCTTTCCATTTGGGTGGTATGGAAATAGCATATTACAATACTTTAAGAGAAAACAAAAACAATTATGTCCATTTTAACAATAAACTAAGAAACCTCACTGGTTGCACCTGATTTTCAAAACCAGATGTTTTCAGTTTCAATCTGTAGTAACGCCAGTTGCAATGATATGAGAGCTCCTGGCACTTAATAATACCACATATTAGTCTGACAAACACCAATTCAGCTTCAGCTGAAAATAGAAAAAGAATATAAAATAAAGTTTGTAAGGTTCTGCCCAAGTTCCAAAAATGGAAATTTGCAGAAGAAATTATAATATTGCTTGCTGGTTTAGCTGTAGTATTTCTCAGTGCCAAAGGCACTGGAAATGTAATTATTTGTTATCCAAATAATTATATATTTATATGAGCAAATATATAATTAATTGTTCTGTGCAAAAATTAGAACATCACTTAAAGAAACGATATCATTACAACTTCACTCTTTTTATTCTATTTCTTACTGACTTCTTACTGTTAATTATTCCCACTGAATGGCCGATGAACATTTTTATCTTTGTGTAACTGTGTCACTCAATACAGTTTATTATTGTGCATGGGTTTTCTTCATTGATATTTTTCCAACAATTCCTATTTCCCTTTTATTGTTCTTACCCATTGACTCACCCCCTCCCCGCATGTTGAGTGTTTCATGAATGTTTTAACATGCTTTTCTTGAATAAAATCCAATCTCTTTTTGTGAGCTATATGTTGTCACCAGAGTTAAGGTTCATATTAGCTTTGGGATGCATTTAGTTTATTTTTTTAATTAAAAGACCTTGTTTGCAATAGTGGTCCCTGCTGGGCAATAGCAGTGACGGATGCTGCATTTGCTAACAAAATCCTATGAAATGAGTTATGATTCTTTATGTTTTACAAACCCTGGGGTTCTTCTAAATTACATTTTCTGAAATAGAAGAGTACTTAAAACTCAGTTTCTATTTTCATTGTCAACGATATCAGGCACAATTTTAGATTTAACACTATCAATCCATATTTTCCTTCTTATACACACAAACACGCACATGCCATTGTTCGAAAGCAAAGGAAAAATACAAATTGAAAGGCAAGAATCAGAACAGCTACCTATGCAGATATTTCTGCTTTCATATATCTGTCCTTTATGGTGCATCACTCTGTGTTAAATAGACAAGTCAAATAATTTGAGTTTTTAGAAAATAATAAATTTCTGAAACAAGTTGATAAAATAAATAAAGTTCAGGGTAAAGCTACTTTGACTAATTCTCACAGTGTTGTCTAATGTCTATGTACATTTACCCATGTTGTATGGCTGCAGAATTAATATTATCCTTCTTATCTTCTTTACTACTCTCCTCTTATTGGTACTTATGATTATTACTGTTGCTCTAAAGGTACACTGAGAGTTTCTGCACGGGAGAAGAATTCCTTGTGTGTCTAATCACACTTGGCCAAATAAAGTATTCTAATTCTAATTATTTACACACATATATGCACCCACATACATGTCTCTCTGTGTGTGTGTGTGTGTGTGTGTGTGTGTGTTAACTTTGTATAATAAACTTATAGATATGAAAATTAATTAATAACATGGATAACTTAATTTATCATAAAAAGATAGTTAACAAATCAAATATTAAGGCTGGATTGAGGCACAGGTCATAGCATCTGATGTATTTTGATCACTGCTGTGCAAAACCTGGTATGTTATAGCAAGATTAATGTCTGCAAGCAGCAGGGAGGCATAAAATTATCTTGTGCATCTGGAGTATTTATATAATATTGTTGAGAGGAGGCTAATGCAAATATCTCAGTAGAATCCATACCTTACAACCATGGTAACTTTTTTTATGCTGCTTCATCTACTCTACAAGAATGAGACAGTTTATCCTAAACAATTTGAAATTTTAAAGCAGGTCCTCCCTCCCCTTCACAAATGACAGTTTCAGGATATGTAACATGCTTCTCCAACTAATTTTTAAACAAGGTTCAATCTCCTAACATAGCAAGTCATACAAACAGCAAATACATTTGGAGCTATTAGAGACATGAGCTGCAAAAACCCAGTGCTGTGTGTGTTTGTATAATAGCTTTCCTGGAACTACAGGGAAGACAATATTCTTGATTGTGGTTTGTACCTTTCCCCAAAAGAATTCCTCACACTTCAAAACTGTTTGCTGCTAAAGGAGACATCACTGCATGTTTCCAGTCAGGTTTTGCTTAAGGTGACCAGATTTTCAGATTGGTAAAGAGGGGGGGGGGGGATTGATTAAAAATTTTATACGGAGCAACAAAAATTTTCATACAACGCAAAAATAGTATTGTAATATTTTTTTACTTCAACGTAACTACAATTTACAAATATAAATTGTAACTGTTGCCAAACATCAAAATTTTGATCACTAACTTCTTGATTACTTAATGCAGTGTTTCTCAACCTCTGGCAGATTTAAGATGTGTGGACTTTAATTCCCAGAATTTCCCAGCCAGCCACCAAATTCTATACTAATACGTAGATCTCTGCCTTTGTGTGTATCTAATTTCTAACCAGTTGTTTTGTTTCCCTTCATTGCTTGAGTTATAACAAAGTCATTGGCCATCACTGAAATTGAACAGCTGCTGTTGAAGTGTTAGGGTCATACTGCTAGAGGTTTTTCTTCATATGATATAAATCACAAACTTAAAGTCTTCATAAACAGTTTTATTGCAGAAAACTAACTCATATTCTTTACTTCTAAGTATACAAATTTTGTATACTTGTTTTTGTTTTCCTACCTTATTCTACAGTCCTATTATTACATGTTTACAACTATTTATGTCCTATTTAATCTAACTTTTAGTATCTATATTCCTATCGCTATATTACTAGCGTTATGTTTTCTTGACATATGACTATCCTAACTATTTCTAAGTTCTTTAAAAAAAATCGGTTCTGGTAGCCAATTTCAGTACATTTGCATGAAAAACTTTTTTCACTTTTCTAAAAACGTGTGAAGCTTTATTTCTGCCCCACTCCCGATCCTCTCTTTATGGTGTTGCTTTTTTTTGGGTCTCTGCACTTGGCTTGTTGGATGTTGTAAGCTTCCTTTGGGTTGAAGACTCTGGTCAGGCTCCTTTCCTTCTCCACTTCTCTCAGCCAATCCTGCAGTGGTCCAAAAATTACAGGGTTTTTGTTGTTGTTATTTGAAGACAGCTGCAGAAGTACTCGCTTCAGAAGTTTCTCTTTCCCACTTCTTATGGTTTGATTCCTTTCTTGCTACATGCAACACATTCGTGTTTTGCAAACCCCACAAGTAAGGGGAGGATGTGCAGCTGTTTTAACCCTCCTTCCATGACTCTGGAATCCAGGAGGGAGGGAAAAGAAATGCCTTCTCACTCTGGGTGGGAAAGTGGGAACGGGAAAAGGAAGGTCCTGTACTGGATTCTTTGGTGCTCTCTGAACTTGGTTGTTTTCTTGCTACCACTGATAGCGTTACCTACTTTAGTAATGAAACGTCTGCAAGAAAATAACCAATGTATAGTTCAACCCTGAGCTACAAATATGCTCTTCTAAGGTCCTCTATCCGTTGTGGCTGGCTGTAGACCCTCCTTGTCTCTTGTTATTTGCTGGGGTTGATCTCACTTATTTCCCATGTTAAATTGCATTTGATCCTGATAGCCTCTCCATTGACTTGGCCCTCGGTCTTCATAGGACAAGAATCCTCCAACACACTCATGTGCCATCAATATTTTTCTATTATAAATGCAAATAAGGAATTGTGGGGTCTTTACACTACTCCAAGCTAGGTGGTTTTCTTGCAGACATTTCATTACCAAACTAGCTGACAGCATCAGTGATATAATGTTATCTAGTTTGGTAATGAAGTGTCCACAAAAAACTCATCAACCTCAGAGAGCACCAAGGACTTCACTGTTCAACCCGGAGTCACAAATATTCTCTTCTATCAAAATCAGAAGTCCTCATGTTGCCTAAAAATCCTAGGTTCAGGGAAAGGGAGGACAAGCCCATGCTGGCTTTCAGAGAAAAGTGCTTTTTACGTTCTCTTTTTTCCCCCTCTTCCCTTTGACTGACAGAAGCAAAGTTGGATAAATTTGCTTTGCGAGTGCTAGTGCACCAACGGGAAGGAGGGAGCAATGATGAAAGAAAACAAAGAAAACAACTCTCAAAACTCTGCTCTATCAAACATCCAGACAAGCAGACTAAGGTAAAGGTAAACCTTCTTCTCAAACATAAGTGCTAGTCATTCCTGACTCTAGGGGGCGGTGCTCATCTCCATTTCAAAGCCGAAGAGCCAACACTGTCTGAAGATATCTCCATGGTCATGTGGCCAACATGCCTAAACGCCGAAGCCATATGGAACACTGTTACCACCAACCTATTTTTCTACTTGCATTTTTACATGCTTTAGAACTGCTAGGTTGGCAGAAGTTGGGTCAAGTTAACAGAAGTTCACTCCATTACGCGGCGCTAGAGATCGAACCGCCAAACTGTCAACCTTTCCATTTGACAAGGTCAGCATCTTAGCCATTGAGTCACTGTGGCCCTTCCACAGGCAGACTAGTGAGAGATAAATTTACTATAAAATAGCACCCCACACATCAAACTCCCATCATGCACAATGACATTTTCCTCATTTTGTGTTAAGCTAAGCTGTACATGCTAGCTAGAGATCAGCACCACAATTAATCCTGGTTTATTTTTTTTTCATTGAAAGTACAAGAGGAGATCACTTTTAATGGTATGAAATGTCTAAAATACTTGACATCTGACCTAGTCACTTAGTTCCACCAATAGCATGAGTGAGTTGCTTTGTGATAAACGTTCACCCCTGTATAAGCTTAGTGATATGATTCATGTAAATTTTATCAACATGAAAGTAAATAGAAGGTATATGATGTTTGCATATGGGAATACAACAAAAAAACCTATTACCCTATTGTTCTGAAAACATACATCCGTAATATTCTAACTGCATATGAAATCTAATTAACAGCATATGAGCTGGCACATTTGGAGGGAAAAATTAAATAACTGTTTAGCAGTTATAATAGGATAAATATAATATTTTCATATTTGAATAATGAATGATTTTATAATTGGAACTGTACAGTAGATTTTTATTATTACAGATTTTTATTTGTGGACAGTTAAATTAATAGTTCAGGACAGTTATTTGTAACAGCTGATCAAGAAGAATTTGGGTTGTGTAAAGTGCCTTTGATTTGCCTCAGGCAGGTGTTTCATTTCATGATTTTGTCAACAAATTATATTGTCTCTTTGTGTTGAGAAAGCACAAAATGTAACTGCTTTCCTCTTAGTAGTGAGGGTCCATCCAGCTTTAATGGGGTGACCACTTATCAAAGAAAGTAGCCCCTCAAAGACCCTCAAAGACCCTCAAAGGCTAATTACATTTATAAGATAGCTTTAGATACTGCAATTGCTATTTAGATTCTATGTTATATGTAATACCTGAGAGGAGATAGGGTATATAACAAATATGATGTTTTTTCAAAGAGACTGACAATTGAACAGTTTTTATTTATCTTTTTGTCATAGCACTGCTCTGAGATTCTGATTTGAAGGGCAAAATGTGATTTGGCGTGTTTATGCATGCACATAAAGCCCCTTCCAGAAAGTGGTTAAACAGCTGCGTCTTCTCCAGTTTGCACGCTGCGTTCCACAATGGTTGCGTAATGCTGAAAAATATGTGTTTTGTTTAAGATATGTATTATGGCCTCACATGCTCCAAATTACATTTTGGCCTTTGAATGTGGGATTTTTTCCACCAGCATGATTCTCTACTTCCAATTTACAGTGTTAGCTGAATAGCTCTGTTAAACATGGAACTACAAATGTTGTTCTCAATTTCATTTCTTCAAATAACTGATTCAGTATTTGCTTCAGTTTTTCTAAAGTTTCTGTAAACATCAAGAATGGCTTTCTGTGAATAAAGTTGGATTTATGTGTATTCTCACAGAGGAAGAAAAATATTTATATTGCAATTCTATAATTTGGAGTAACTTCATAGTAGTTGTAATAGTCTCTAATAATCATATAGACCAGTGTTTTTCAACCACTGTGCCGCAGCACACTAGTGTGCCGTGACATAGTGTAAGGTGTGCCGTGGGAAAATTACTTTATATATAGTCAATATAGGCACAGAGTTAAAAATTTTTAACATTTTCTAATGGTTGTGTGCCTCGTGATTTTTTTCATGAAAAAAGTGTGCCTTTGCACAAAAAAGGTTGAAAAACACTGATATAGACTAAGATAAAAATTATAACCCCCACCCTCATTAATCTTAAAATAAAGCAGCAGAAAAATATCTGTTTTCTCTGTAATCCTGTGGAATTTTGTATAGCCACAAAAATGATTGTTTCACTATATTTTACGCTATATCTATACTTGGTTAAAAACAACAGACACTACCTATTTAAAACTATAAGCTGTTGCTAGTTACAGTGGCAGCATCTATAAGATCAGATGGCAGCATCTATAGGATCTTGCTGGTTTTATTGGAATGGAAAGGCAATCTCATGACAATTTGCTGGAGGAACCTTTTCAGCCATGGTTCCTGCTCTGGGCTTCCCTATGGAACATTCTACCATCAGAGGTGAGATTTGCTCTCAGCCTTCTGGCTTCCTGGAAGGATCTTAAAACTTGGTTTTGATGGTTGGCTTGGGGCATTGATGGGGTCTCTCTCTGGTGGAAGTCGATGACGAGCTAAGATATCCATGAGATGGAGATAATCTAAACAAACAAACGAATAGATAAATAAACAAACAAAAAAAGCAAGAAATCAAGCAAATGTAGTGCCAATAGCAACAGGTGGCTTAGGTGCTGTCCCAAAACAACTGGACCACCACTTGAACATTATCAGCATTGACAAATTCACCACCGGTCAATTGCAAAAGGCAACTTGACTTGTAAAAAGCTTGCATTCTGTGACTTTACTCTAACACCGTCAAATATCAAAATTTGTCTATTCCAGGTCCTTTGGAAGGACTCAATAGATAAAAATGCAAAATCCAGACTGCACATCTAACTGTAACAAGCCATAATAAGCACACATGAGGTGTTACAATGCTCATTGATAAGGGACATGCTTGCTTCATGAGTTTGTGGTATTGCTTTCTTTACTCTGACTTCCTCCCTTGCCTTCCCCCACAAAAAATGCTGCAAATGTACATTAGTACAATTGGGCCAAAGCAATCCTTCATAGAATTCCAGAAGTTTACTTCTGCAGTGTAATACAGTAAACATGAAAAAAAAATCAATTTTTCCCAAGGCATGAGTTAATTAAAAGACAAGATAATGCAGACACATTTCTCAATATCTTAGCCAATACAATCCTGGCTATATTCCACTATTGAGCTATTTGTGCAAATCAGATGGTGGATTTGGATTTAATTTGTCCTCTACCTTTAAGGGAAATTGGCAAGTGCAATTAAAGAAGACATTAAAGAATGTCTGAGCCCAAAGTTCTAATTTCTAAATTAGAAAATAGCTAGAACAACTGTTTCCAGATTCTGAATGAGTTCCATTTATTTGCTCACTATTAAAACTTGAGAAGTTCTTTTAGTGATGCATATTTTTTGGAAAAGGAAGGATTTCCTGTACTCCAAATGTTTATTTTTATTTTATTTATTTTGTCAAGCATGTATAATACAACAAATATAAGTATAAACATAATTATGAATACAGGAAATGGATATGAATAAATGGGGACAGTAGGACAGGGACAGAAGATATGCTGGTGTGCTTATCCACACCCCCTTTATGGACCTCTTAGGAATGGGCTGAGGTCAACAGTAGACAGTTTAAGATTAAAGTTGTGGGGATTTGGGGATGAAACTATAGAGTCAGGTAGTGCATTCCAAGCACTGACCACTCTGTTGCTGAAGTCCTATTTTCTGCAATTGAGTTTGAAGCAGTTTACTTTAAGTTTGTGTGCTCTTGTATTGTTGTGGTTGAAGCTGAAGTAGTCATTGACAGGTAGGACATTGTAGCAGATATTTTTTGTATTATGCTGAGATCAGGCCAAAGGCAGAGTATTCTAAGTTGTCTAAGCCCAAAATTTCAAGCATGGCAGTATAAGGTATTCTGTTGTGAGCAGAGGAGTGGAGGAATGGAGTCACATATATCAGGGTAATATTCACATCCTATTTTCCCACAAAGATACCTCACTAGCCATTTTTAAAGGACATATTCTTATGACATCAACTTCATCTTATCCCCACTCCATGGTGGAGTAAGCCTGCATACAAATTTAGATATTACATCTTAGGGCTGGTATTTTTCTGTTCTTGACACAAATCTTGTTATACTTTTGATACCTTCCCAATGTTGATGATATACAATCAGGGAATAGGATCTGGCCAGCTTCTATTGTGCACTTGAAGGTCATATAGATGTCAGCCCTTCTCTCCCTTCTCTCAGCATTGTCATTTTGGCTTTGCAGGATATAATGATTTCCATCAAGGGAGGGGGGGGCAAAAGAATTAGTTTTAGAAATATTTCTTTTAAATGGATGAAGAAGCTGTTTATTTCTGTGACTTTTCCAAGACTATGTAGTTTATAAAGAAAAGTCTGATTGCCCATGTTGGAGAATACCATATGTTTCATCCTCCGTGGAATCCAAATAAGTAAGTGGATCTAAATTACCTCTAAATAAGTGTTTTTGAGGAGCACTTGGGATGGAGAAGTGAGCCCATTCTTGTGGTGGAATTGCTGGCTAGACTGGAGGGAAGTGTTAAGAGGGAGGTAAGTTTAGAGTTTTACACTGCTAAGAGTGACAAATGCCTGATCTGTCCCAGAATCCCATAAGTGGTTCTGTTTGCTTGTGCTTCACAATCCTCTACATATCATAAACATGATACACTAATTCAATACCAGGGCCATCTGGTATTGTGCTAAAATCTTGTCCCAAAGATCTTAACTGTCATCTAGTATAATCTGATGATCCAGTGCTCTTGAGCATTTGAACAAAACCTGAACAAATTTTGTCCAACATCTAGGCTAACTTTTCTACTCAACTTGTCAAAACTCACTTTCTCATCAGCCCCAATCCACACTGAGGATAGTGGCTGGTGTTTGCTTTCCCCACCAGCAAGCAGAACTAGGGAGTGGAACTATTGTTTTCCTTATGCATTGACATTACAAGGACAATACCACTCCTTACTGAGATAAAATAGGCTTCAGCAATGCAGTCACAATGTAGGCAGACCTTTTTTTTCTAGAGTCAAAGACTGCAGAAAAGCAATTTAAGTACACCATGAATGTACCTTTAATGCATGTGAGAATGCACATGTGCTAAAGATCCTAAATAAGATCCTAAATAACTTTGTAGATATCAAAGTTCCAAATAAGCTTTATTGCAATATTAAACCAGCCTAATTCCTCATTGTTAATTAAAACAACAATACAAGAGGGAAAAGGAAGACAAAAAGTATCTTGGAAGGTATGGAAGGAATGTATAGCAGCCAGAGAGAGTTTGGCTATGTATAAGGTGACCAGACGTCACGCTTTCAGCATGACAGGCACACTTTTCTACAATTTGTCACGCATCCCACCACATTCTTAAAAAGTCCCGATTTTTTTTAAAAAAAATATTTTTACCAATGTAAAAAGGCTGCAAGGGCGTGCAGATAGGGGCCGCCAGCGGGTCTTACTGATTTTCTAGGATACATACAAGTTGCCTACTACGACTACGTCCTCCATATTCGGGGAGAGACACTCGCTCCCGCGGAGCACAATCATGCTGCACACTCTTGATTGGCTCGCAAACGTCATGAGAGACGGCTTCCAAAGGAGGACAAAAAGCGCTGTAGCTTTGCCTAAAGAATAGCCGTCTCTGTAGGAACGAGAATGTCGCTCATCCCAATCCGTTGAGACAAATATTTAATCTCTCAGTTCAATGCTTTCAGAAAGCAGAAAGCCTAGATATTCAAGGGAAGACTTATCCTACTCGCGATAGCATCGGGATTCTGCACTATAACTCACAACGTTGCTATGCAGTAGTAAATTGAAAAGATACAATATGGAAAAACCGACATCATTAAGTTGTAAATCCTGAACTAATATATTAAGGAGTAAGCCATACTGAATTGCTCATGGTTTTCTTGCCGCCTCGCTTAGAACTACCCACCAGAAACGAAGCAGTCTTGCGGGGGGCCCAGCGGCCCCTTTGCTTGCGGGGTGCAACAGCCCACCCTTCGACTCACTGTTTCCTTCCAGGTGTCTGGAAAGCCGCTTGTGACAAGGCGCGCCTCCTCGAGCTACCTGCAGCGGCGCTTCCCTCCCTCTGCGCCCCGCCTGCCTGGCTACCTGCTGGCACCGACGCTCCAGGCGTCTTCGTCACTGGGCAAGCCCTCCACAGGGCAAGGGGGTGTGACTGGGAAAGGTAGAGTCGGGGTGGCAGACAAACTCCATGGCCGCCTCTTTCTTCCAGAAGCTCCGAGAGTCACTGGTGGCAAAGAGCTTGGCGGCGTCACCCAACTGGAGGGGAGGGCGTGGGGTGCGGGACACCAGCCTCCAGGAAGCTCACCTCTCCGGACGGCCCTGTAAGCCCCCCCTCCAGCTCGCTCTGTCCCATGTGCCAGAATGTCTCCCATGTGCAGCCTTCCTTCCTTCCTTCCTTCCTTCCTTCCTTTCTCTGTCTCCTCCTCCTTCTCATCTTGTTCCTTCCTTTCCTTCCCTCTTTCCTTCTTATTCCTATCACCTTCCTTCTTTCCTTCATTTCTTGCCTCCTTTCCTATCTCCATCCCTCTCTTGATCTCCTTCTCTTCCCCCCCTCCTTCCTTCCTTTCTCAGGAGGGGACGAGTGGGGGGGGGCAAAAGGGTGACAGGCTGCAGGTGGCCAGGGACCCCTCCCCTTCAGAAACAAGACGAGAGACCATGAGGAGAGCACAGGACGAAGGGAGGGCAAGAGGTTGGCAGAGCCACGAGCAGCAGTGGTTGTCCCAGGCAGGGGCATGGTGGAGGGTAAAAGGGAACTGGCAGGGGCTGCGGGGCCAGCGAGGATCGGGCAATGGAGGTGGCCAAACTCCATGCCCGCCTCTTTCTTCCAGCAGCACCAAGAGTTGCTGGTGGCAAAGAGCTCGGCAGCGTCGCCCGGCTGGAGGGGAGGGTGTGGGGTGCGGGAGACCAGCCTTCAGAAAGTTTGCCTCTCCAGACAGCCGTGTCTGGAGATCTCTGAAGATCTGCTTCTGAGGAGCCTGCCTACCTTCCTTCCTTCCTTCCTTCCTTCCTTCCTCCTTCTCATCTTGTTCCTTCCTTTCCTTCCCTCTTTCCTTCTTATTCCTATCACCTTCCTTCTCTCCTTCATTTCTTGTCTCCTTTCCTATCTCCATCCCTCTCTCGATCTCCTTTTCCTCCCTCCTTCCTTCCTTCCTTTCTCAGGAGGGTACAAGTGGGGGCGGCGAAAGGGCGACAGGCTGCGGGTGGCCAGGGACCCCTCCCCTTCGGAAACAAGACGAGAGACCATGAGGAGAGCCCAGGACAAGGGGAGGGCGAGAGGTTGGCAGAGCCATGAGCGGCGGTGGTTGTCCCAGCGTGGTGGAGGTGGTGTGGGTAAAAGGGAACTGGCGGGGGCTGCGGGGCCAGCGAGGATCGGACAATGGAGGTGGCCAAACTCCATGCCCACCTCTTTCTTCCAGCAGCACCAAGAGTTGCTGGTGGCAAAGAGCTCGGCAGCATCGCCTGGCTGGAGGGGAGGGCGTGGGGTGCAGGAGACCAGCCTTCAGAAAGCTTGCTTCTCCAGACAGCCCTGTAAGCCCCACACCCCCCTCTGGCTCGCTCCGTCCCATCTGTCAGAACTTCTCCCATGTGCAGTAGATCTCTGAAGATCTGCCTCTGAGGAGCCTTCCTTCCTTCCTTCCCTTCCTTCCTTCCTTCCTTCCTTCCTTCCTTTCTCTGTCTCCTCCTTCTCATCTTGTTCCTTCCTTTCCTTCCCTCTTTCCTTCTTATTCCTATCACCTTCCTTCTTTCCTTCATTTCTTGTCTCCTTTTCTATCTCCATCCCTCTCTCGATCTCCTTCTCCTCCCTCCCTCCTTCCCATGACTCCAGAAAACTGCAACTGTCATAATCTATGTCAGTTGCCAAGCATCCAAATGTAAATTTCGTGACCATGGGGATGCTGCAATGGTCATAAGTGTGAAAAACAGTAGAAATCCTTTTTCTGTGCCGTAACTTTGAACTGTCACTAAATGAACTGTTGTATATTGAGGACTGCCTATATTACATTTCATTTTTTAAAAATAGCCAATAATTTATATCCTTGAATAAGACTGCATTTAATTCATATAATTATATTTTATGACTATTTACAGGAAGGTTCTTGAAATGGGGCTGAAAAGTCCCGATTTTTTTTTAAAAAAATTAATCACCCCCCCCCCCCCCTGCTCCGGTCAATGGTGTCCCTCTTTACCAATGTTAAAATCTGGTCACCTTAGCTATATAGTGAATAACAGTACTTTTATGGTATGCTTGAAAAAGGAAGTATACTTGTCATTTCTCCTAGCTCTCTATTCCTTTATGAAGCGCTGAATTAACATACAGATAGTTCTTGCTTAATGACCAGTCACTTAGTAATTACTCAATGTTATGATGGATCCCCCAAAAGATTCTTACAACTCAGATTCAAAATTATGATGGCTTTCAACCCCCCCCCCCCCCCCCCCCAGCCACACGATTGCACTTTAGGCCCTTGACAACTGCGATTTATGACATTTTTTGGCAAAAACTGAGGCCAATCCCCCCCAAAAAAGCCACTGGGAACATTGGGAATTTTATATATACCAACAAAATTTACTGGACATCAAGCCTACCTAGAATAAATGATCTGCAATATTTATGATTTATTATAAACATTTTTTCTGTCCCCTTTCTCTTTCCTCATGTAAGAATATCTGAAAAGGCCAAAGGAAGAATTAATGTACACCTTTAAAGGATGCTATATTTTTCTCCATACAAAATGAACATTACCTGTAGTCCAAGAAGACATTCCCTCATTAAGAATGGGATCATTATCATAGTCAAGAACAGTACTAGTATCCTTTTCCATTTGAACTTTATTTATTCATTTGTTTTATTTGGTTACAAATAAAACTAAACAATATTAGAATTAAAAACAGTATTGTAAACCCTACAGCTTCAAATTAGTCAGGAGCAGCTATATCAGAATAACAACAAAAACCTAGAGGAAAAGTCTTTTATGTTCTTAAAATGGAAATCTGTAATCTTATATTCTCTCATCTGCCAAATTAAAAATGTTCAGTATATTATTTCCTCTGAGAGCCAGAATATTTAGAGAAGAAGGAATAAAATGCTATGCCAAACTTCTTCAATGTAAGTTCTGCTTGCTCTAGGAATGGGTAAATCTGTTGACACATTTCTGCAGTGCTTTTCAATTAAATATGAAATATGCACACAAAAACACATGTTGGACACCAATTTTCTAATATACATCATTTTTATTCATACTTTGAGAGAAAGTACAGTTTGCTCAATAAATTGCCATTAAAGTGTGGACTAAACAACATATTTCACCCATCCCATTTTGATCTTGCCTACATATTTATTATTTATAATCATGTTTATTATTATTATATGATAACTTGCATGTTTTAGACGTGGCAACATTTCCTCTGCCCTCCACTTGACAGTTGTATTTGGATTACTTCCTAATTTTGAAGGAACATTAATCCCATTTCTGTCATGGCATGAGCTTTAATAGATGATATTAATTGTCTAAAATCAAAACTAAAACTATTGTATTATGGCACGAGGGACTTTAAATACATCTCAAGTACTTGAATTTTATCGCATATGTTTATACGTTATAGAGAAAACAAAACCCTTCAGTTTGAACCAAAGGTACTTTTCTTCAGGGGGCAACTGGGCTCTCTTGTTTTTTTCTTTTGAAGACATTTTGCTTCTTCAGCTCTGACAGGATAGTAAGGAATGGAAGTGGGAGTGCTGAAGAAGCTTCTTAGATGAGAAGTGAAACGTCTTCAAAAACAAACCTCCTGAAAAAAGCACCTTTGGTATAACTTTGATATGGACAACTGAGAATCTCTACAGACCTTCAGTTTGAAATTTTATCATAATATAAATGGGAAAAAAAATCCCTCTATCTACTGGAACCATCAGAAAGGATAAAGGGTTAAAACTTTATCTAGACACATAATAGTCCTAGGATGGATCAGGTCCCACTGACTTTTGAAGAAGGAATATATAAAGAATAAAGGCATGTATGTATTCCAAATTTAAATTATACAGCTAGATAAATTAAGGAAATGTATTTTTGTTGTTGTTAAATTCACCAGTACCTTTTCAAATATGCATAAAATTAATGCTTTGGATATAACTTTATGAATGTTGTTTGTTGACAATTTGCTTTGTACCAGGGCTAAGCTATTGGGAGCGGGAGGAGAATTACACAACTATGCAAAGCTGTGATATTTCACTTTGAAGTAGACTCACAAGAAACTTTGAATCAAAGTTTCAAACAAAACCATGCAGAATCCACACTTTTATATCTGAAGTAACCCCTTTGCTTCTCCTTGAGGTTCCTTCCATCAATTTCCGAAGAAGCAGAAGCATCCACTGAGCTCCTATAAATGCCAGATGAGGTTTTTAAGGAGGTGCTGAATATACCTCATCGCGGGCCACTGTGTTGACTCAGTGGTACGAATATTATAGCCAAGCATAATTAAACCAAAACAAGACAGAAAAAGAAAGAAAAAAGAGAAAAGAGGGAAGGAAAATATAGATCAGATTCTTTATTTTTGAAGAGAAATCTGGCTGATCAGCAGCAACGTTTCAAGCTGTTAGCTTTGATTTCACATCCTGAAGGCAACAGCTCACATTACTACGAAGGCATATAATTGCCAAGGAGTGCTTGGTTAAGTTGAACACAGTTAACTTGTTTCCAATTTTCTTGTCTTTGGGAATAAAAGCAGTCTCCAGTTGAATATAATGAAAGCCGCCATGAACTTTGCTCTTTGTAGTTTACCTAACCTCATTTCGAGATGTGGTTTCTTCATGGGAGAGAAAAACACATATCCTAAACGCATTGCTAACTATATAAAGAGAAAATTAGAATAAGATTGCAGTAGCATCCATTTTTCATACTGTGCCAGAAATCTGCCTAATCTACCATGACTTATTTAGCAGAAAAACAGAAAGATTAAATAAGCAGCCGAGATTCATGAAATAATTTGGTAGATTTGTAGATGCTGCTGACTGACAATTCCAGTTGCCCATGAGGATTGATAGAAATGTCAGCTGCCTTTGAAACCTTTCCTGGGGAGGCAACCAAACTCATGGCTTAGAATGGGACAACTCACCACAGGCAACTTGCTGAAGGACACCTCTCTATGGCCAACTCACTAGGGGACAATTCGTTGTGGGACAATGTAACAATTCAATTTAATTATTTAAAATAAATTTAAAATTATTTTAAGTTTTGCCATTAACATTTCATTTTGCCCCTCCTTTTTGCGTCCTTTCTTTAATGGTTCTATTCCACCATTCCTTTGATATTAGTGTAACTCTTGTGCCGCAGTAAATTGTCCCATAGCGACTTAGCCATAGCAAGTTGGCTATGGCGAGTTGGTGGCTGCAAATTGTCATCGACCCCTTGTGGCTACCATTAATGGTTTGCAACATTTTAAAAAATGGCAATGGAAGAAAAGTAAGGAACTCAACACAAGATTACAATATGCATTCAAAAATAAAGAGTAATTTTATTCAATGGAGTTTTATGTCAAATAAACATCATTTACATTGCTGCCATAGAACCTCAATGCTCATGTATAATATAAAATGGTGGCCATTGTTAAGCAATGTTTAGCAGAATAAGCTGGAGAAACTGTACTACCTGAATACAGGTATGATCTGTCGCACAGTAAACATTCAAAGTTACAAAACGGGATGCAAAATAGGTACTAGCGATCCGGATTCCAAGTTCTAAAGGTCGCCCTTCCCCCTGGGTCACATAATCATATTTGTGCACTTCTCAACCAGCCTGCATTTATAGCATTTTGTAAGATTCCACGGTCATGTGATCATGACTGATGACATTTTTTTTGCCAGAAACTATTTTTATTCTGAGGCAAAAAAAAAACAAAAAAAAACAAAAAAAAAAAAACAAAAAAAAAAACAAACATCCACTGTAGACAATGGGTTCACTTAATGATTATGGCATTCACTTACTGACCATTATGTCATTAATATAAAACTGGGTTGGTCATAAACTGACCCAGTTTGTTTAATAACCAGCACAATTTGAAACCTAATTCCAGGCTTAATTAAAAGTCAATGACTATTATTATACAAACACATAACCCCCCCCCCCCGGGTTGGCCTTTTATTTTGGATCCGCAGTTCTCTTTTCTGATCAACATTGAACATACCCTATAAAGAATATAAGCCTGCATTTTGCAAAGTATCTTAAAATTCTGCCTGTTTAATTATTTGAAATGGGGTTACATTTCATAGTATTTGTTTTCAGACATCTTATAAACAATGTTTTTTTTTTTTAAAAAAAAATAGAGGGTTATCTTTAATTATTATATTTGTTTTTATCATGACTGGGCCTACTTCATTAATATTAAAAAACACACAAAATGAAATTGAAAAATTATTTAAATTAAAAGAAATTATTAATGAATTAATGAATATGCTAGAATTAGTTGTAATTTTAATGTATCCAAGAGATGATGAGTCTCTTGTTCAAAATGCATAAAAGTCACACAACTGTAGACATTACTAATTATAGCAGATCCAGACAAGTTCATTTGGAGACAAAAATGGGTATGTTGCACACACAGAAGCATTTTTAAGCAGCAATTGCATATTTCAAAAGGAAAAATGGAGATGGAAAATGTGCAGAGGAATTATCTAGATACACAGGAACAGATTAACACCTTTGTGTGGTCTGATAATATTTAGCTAGATCAGAGATGTCCAAACTCGCATCGTCACGTGACATAGCGGGACTTCCCCCCCCCTTTGTTAATCCAGGCGGGGGCAGCGGCAGCACATGATGCACCTTGCACACGGGCCACAAGTTTGATAGCCCTGAGGTAGCTCATTTTTTGCTGGCTAATAATTGTCAGATCAATCTGAATGATATCATTCCTGAAGAAATTTTGAAGCCAACTTGTGTGAATTAAGGTTGCGGAGCCTTGTCTTTGTTGGCTTAAAGTCTAACAATATACTTTTTCTCAGTCCTTTTAGTGAGAACTTAACAGAACAAATTGTAAGAATTCCATGAATGTAAAACAAGAAAATGTGTAAGGTAGCAAACCATTTTTATAAATCTAAGATTCAATACAATCCCACACCAATAGGGATAGGATAGAGGAGGTCAGATGTTGAGGAAGATGCTACATTTTCTCTGTGGACACCCCTTCCCTCGTTTGATCTTTTCATGTATAAATCATGCTTTATGTGTACTTAACAAAAGTATTGCAAAAGTTCTCACTGTTATTTTTGATTACAGAGCTAACTAACCGTGAAGAACATTTCGGGTTTTTACAATTGGGAATCTACTCAAAGTGTTTTCACCTTTTAGACTCTTGTACTAGCTTCATGCTCCAGGACATTCTCCCTGGGTTTGTTATCTCTAACAATACTTAAATTATTTTTAATTTGATTGGCTCACTTTTTATTTTATTCATTTATGCATTCCTTAGCTGGGAAGACAACCAAGAAGTCTAATTGCTATTTGTTGTTCTGATAACTTATCTGGAGCCCCAATGGTGAGGTAAGGTTGAATATATCTCTTCCTTATTACTAATAAATATATTGAACATTGAGACTTAAGGTAAGGTAAAGGTTCCCCCACATATGCGTGCTAGTCCATTTCTGGCTCTAGGGGCGGTACTCATCTGTGTTTCTAAGCTGAAGAGCCAGCTGTCCGAAGACGTTCTTCATTGTCATGTGGCCGGCATGACTAAATGCCAAAGGCACATGGACCACTGTTTATCTTCCCACCAAAGTGTTCCCTATTTTCTACTTGCATTTTTACATGCTTTCATACTGTAGGTTGCATAAGCTGGGACAAGAAACGGGGGTTCACTCTGTTACGTGGCACTAGGGATTCCGAACCGCTGAACTGCTGACCTTCTGATCGACAAACTTGTCCTCTTTCCAAAACCAGGGGTAGGGGATTTTTAAATAAAATCTACTTTGTTGCCAACACACTTTTGAAGCATTTCGCAGACCTGGAACTTTGAAACGGGGTGGAAACTTCTTTACTTCTAAATTCTTTTTCCTTGTTAAGTGTGCAGCTGAGAGCAAGTGAACCAATAGGACACATTCTGTTCAATTAAAAAAACTAACTTATTGAATGCTAGGCTGTTTAAGGATTTCCTTTCTCTAGCTTGTTACACTATAATGCTTTCCCCCAAACTCTAAAGTTCCATTACTATTTACAATAGGGCTATGCAAATAAAAAGTGCCCCACATAACATGGTTATTCCAGTTTTATGCTTCTTCAAATTATTGTTCCAGGCACCAACAAAGTAAATTATTTTCCAAAATGTATTTTGTCTTCTTTTATTGAAATTGCTTTTGAATAATGTGGACCATGACTCTTTTACGGAACCAATTATGAATGTTTCCATTAATTAAAAAAAGAATGAAAAAGTACAAAATGAACACTTACCACAGATTCTGTTTTCAACACCCAAAGGTATCACTGACCGGAGATTAGAAATCCAGACACCTCAAGATTTCCCTGTTAAGAATTCAAAATTGTTTAAATGCCATGTGTAGCATTAGCATTAAACTATCAAATATTACAAGTAGATTAATGCAGATATTGTACAATACAGGCAGGCTTATTTTAAAAAAGGATACATCATCCTTCTAATAGAATATTAATGAGTTTATAGGAGGTAAAGGTAAAGGTTCTCCTTCAGTGGTCGGTTGCTAATTTTTTTTAGTATTAGTTTGAGCGCTCTCCTGCACGTGCTCCTGCGCATGCCAGAATCATCTAGGTGAGTGGGTGGAGCCTCCTGCTGCCGCTACTATGGTTCACCCAATCTGGGCCAAATTAGAGCAACCCACCTCTGTTCCCCTCGCACATATGTGCTAGCTCCCGACTCTAGGGGAGGGTCATCTTCATTTAAGCCAAAGAGAGAGCGCTGTCCGAAATTGGCAGAAGCTAGGACAAGTACAGGAGCTCGCTCCATTATGCAGTGCTAGGGATTCAACACCAAACTGCCGATCTTTCGATCAACAAGCCTAGCATCTTACCACTGAGCCACCACATCCATTCCTTTAGTTTATAGTACAGGTATATAAAACTAATATAAAACATTTTTCAATAAATACCTATAGTAAGTATATTTTAGATTAGTATATTTTGTAACCTTAAAAGTTAGCAATATTGCTTTCTATATTATTTACCATTATTTATTTATTATCAATCCCTCTGTCCTTAGACAACTTATTAATAAGGCACTGATTTTTTTTAAATAATGACTGAATTTGGCTTTTTTGTACAGCACATTTATAATATGAAGTCTGTCATTCTCCAACATCATCAAAGAATTCTAATGGCTTACAACATCATCAAAGAATTCTAATTAGATAAACATCTAGTCAAAAGCAATAGTATCCAGGTATTTACATAAGATCTAGTAGGAATAGAACGTATTAAGAAGGACATATGAATAATGGCATGTGTCTCCTTGATTACTGCATATATGTTAAATTGAAGTCTATAAAAGAGCCAAAATCAAATTTGCAATAATTTAATAATTGTTTATATTATCTGTGAACAAAAATGGGGATTACAATAAAAATCAGCAATATATTAATTATACAATAGTACACATTATTTCAAATATGTATACAAGGATACCAATATACTAATATGTGATAACTGATTCTTATACAAGAATATATTATGCTAATACACACATACAAACACACACATGCCATAATTACTCCCTAAGGCTATTTTAAGAAACACTTCTCCTAGGTTCTAGATATTTGAAATATATGATACAATAAATAGCTTCAAAGTCTGTTGAATTGTTTTCTATTGGCTCTTCAAGACCCATTATATTTTCCAATTTTACTATGTTTAACTCCCACTATTTCTAAGTTTTGTTAAATTGTATAATAGGCACATATACATAGTCAGCCATTCAGGCTAAAATATTTTACGTGCTTGCCTTTACATACTAAGATGATCCAAAGAAAGTCTTGAGATAACAGCTGTGTTTACTTGAGAAGTGAATACAGAGTAAATAGTTCAATGGCCAGTAAATTTGCCTCATGCCCAGGATTTTTTTGGACCATTCTTAACATATTTAAATCAGGAATGAATATGGTAAAATAAAAAAAGTAGGATGTTGACAAAATTAGAGCTCAACTCACTGTTTAAAGGATACTTTTTATCTCTTTGTATTATAATTCATGCATATACATACATACATACATACATACATACATACATACATACATACATACATACATAGTTTGCTTTGCTTTAAAGGGCTATGGCACCCTTACTACCCCTTACTACCCTCCCGGCCTTCTGTAAAGCTGCTAAGTCCTGGCTGTTCCGGCAGGCTGGGGCTGTTGAAGCATCCAGCCCCACTTTAATTGTGAATATTGTTGCTTTTTAAATTTTGTACTGTCTTATTTATCCCCCTTCCATTTTTATTGTAAGCCTCCCGGAGTCCTTCGGGAGTGGGTGGCATACAAGACCAATAAAACAAACAAACAAACAAACAATGAACTCATCATTCATTGAAAGCAGACAGGCTTGCTGGCCATAAGCAGAACATATTTTCTAGTGGTACCCTTAATAGAAGAGCTTATTCATCCCTTTGATGCCAGGAGCAAGAAATAATGATCAATTGTAGGAAAACTTTATATTCTCTATGTGAAGCACAACAATTGAACCCCATCCTCAAATACTGGGCTATGTGCTGTGATATCTGTATCACAATATCTTGCCTAATAGTTGGGGTTGGAGTGAATGTTAGTTTTTTGTTTGTTCAGCAAAAGCTGAATAGAAACTGGGATCTAGCTAATTTCTGAAACAAATGAAGAACAATAGTTGATTTTCTTCTTGGAGCAACATACAGTAATATATATTTCCAAACTACTGCTGCTTTTGTCATATTCTTCAAGAAAATATGCTGTTACAAATCTAATACCAGAAAATGAACTTGGACTACATATTTTCTCTCATTAGAAAGCTTAGTGCAAAACAGCTATAGAATTGCTATCCTGTCCAAATTGAGTTGCAAACTTGTTAAGCAGTGATTCGGTTAGTTTTCTGGATTTACTGCCACTCCCCATTTCTGGACAGCAAGAGCTGGTGAGAAATATCTACCAGTCATGGCACTGATACAAGGATCAGATGAAATTTGATATCCAAAGTCTAATATCTATGAACTTCACCAATCTTTCTCTTGACTAATACAAGCTAGCTCTGGGGTATCAATAAAGCAGTTGAGAAACAAGTAACAAGTCTCACAGATCTGCACAGATGTTACTGTTCACCTTAGTTTGAGAACAAGAAGACAACTTGCCCAACATTGCATTCTTATGTTACTACAGTTAATCCTCACTTAATATCTATTCATTCAGTGACAATTCAAAGTTACAATGGTACTGAACCATGACAACTTACCACTGGTCTTCATAGTTGTGGCCATTGGGGCATCCCCACAGCCACATGATCACAATTTGGGTACTTGACAACCGCTTACAATTACAACATTGCAATATCCAATGGTCATGTGATTGCTAATAGTGACTTTCAGTTCCAGCTCTCAATAAGCAAAGTCAGTAGGAAAGCTAGAGTCACGCCTGCAGGATGTTGCAACTACTGTAAGTGTGATTTGTCAACTGGGCCTGCTATCACAACTTTACATGGTCATGGCTGTATCTGACCCAAGCTATCTGTTCTCAGATCTCCCTCTCTCCAAACTCCTGTTTATCTAAGGAGAAGACTCCATTTTGTAATCTTCTACAATCCTGTATTTTAGTTTGCTAACATAATTATGAGAGCCAGGTTGGTGTAGTAGGAGATACAATACTGGCTAGAAACTGGGACATCCTGAGTTCCAATCCCATTTAGCCACAAAGCCAGTTGGGTCACTCACTCTTAGCACTAGGAATGTAGCAATGGCAAACCAATTCTTCCTGAGAAAACTGCAGGGATTTTTCCAGGTAAAGTTTAATTAGGAGTTTATGATGATTCATACATGCACACAAAACCTTCATAATGACACCTTTCCCAACCTTCACAATAGAAAAACAACAACTGTAACCAGCTCTTCCTAGAAATAGTGAGGGGAGGCAGAATGGCTGTCAAGGAGATTTCCAGGTACTTAATGGAATGGGGTCATGCATCAGCTTTCAATAGTGCTGGATAGTTCCATTCCTGCTCAATATCATTGGTTTGATGGAAAAATAAGTTACAATAAGTTCATTTAAGAGTTTCGGAGAAGATGAACATAATCATGGAGTCACAGCAGAAAAAGCCATCTTGTCAAGGCATATGTGTGTTATTGTTAGAATCAAATGGAGGAGAGACCATCAGTATAAGGCTAATTTGAGGATCTTAATTACTCAAGTCAAATGCTTTCATCCACAGAGAGAGGAACTGTCTACCTCTTGTCTGTTAGGATATGTAAGTTCTGCAGCACAGCCATTGAGGTAGCATTAAGATTTCTGAACAACATGTTATGGGATGG
Source organism: Thamnophis elegans (assembly GCF_009769535.1). Classification (NCBI taxonomy): domain Eukaryota; kingdom Metazoa; phylum Chordata; class Lepidosauria; order Squamata; family Natricidae; genus Thamnophis; species Thamnophis elegans. The sequence goes on along the minus strand of NC_045543.1, from coordinate 72,774,003 downwards.
AGTGAGTATCTTTTGACTAATGTGATAGTTGGAAGGTTCTGGCGAAGGTCTGGACTTTCTAAATGGGATTTGGCAGGCAAAGGGAAGGGTTAACTATTCAAGTGATCCCAAGGATCTCAGGAATTGTTCTCTCTCATTCAAAGATGGTAATCTACACAAGAATCCTTGCCTTTTTAATGCCAGAACTTTGAAAGGCACTGAATTATTCTCCTTGGCATTGCTGCCATATTCAAATACTGTAAGACAATTTTGGAGAAAGTTCCCAAAAAATGATAAGAAAACATTAATAATAAATTTGTATGTAGTTTTATTCTCTTTTTACCAAGAATGCATGTACTCATACAACACTAGAAATTAATTTTTGTTGTTAGCTGCCAGTTTTACAATAGCAAATACAGGAATGCTAAAGTACACATTTCTTTCAATCAGTGGTATTTACATTTGTAGAAGCAGCATTCGCTAAAATGTTAGCATGGTGGGAAAGAGTCCCAAAGAATATTTTAATTAAATAGTGTTGGATTTACTTTTGCTCTACATCTTTACTTACATCAGTGAAGTAATTATTAATAGTTTGGCTCCTATACAAATGAATTTGTATAGGCACATACTGTTAAATTCATTTCTGTTTCTAACAGAAAATACAGTTTCTGTTTCCCCCCTTCTGTATTCTTCTGTTGTTTTACGTTTTCAATATTTTATTGTAGTTTATACTAAAACAATCAACAAAATACAATTCTAGCATTTTTCCTGGAGTTTTTAATTTTCCAATAATAATGGAAAATTAATATACATAAGTACAATAACAAAATAATATTAACTTTATCAGTGCTGTCAACATGTTTGGCATTCTTTAAGATGTGCTACACTTGAGAAAATAAGAAATCTAAAGAGTGCAATAACTGAATGCATTAATTTAAACAATATATTAATATGAAACAGTACAGTACGTTATTTACATCACATTGAATTCTTTGCTTCCCATTTTTTTAAAAGAAAGGGGTATTCATGTTTATATGATTTTTTCCTAAATATATTTTAACTATTTTCTTCCAGAAAAACAATACAGTTTTTGCATAAGATAATGTTTCTGCATGTATGTGTGGTGCACACACCCAAGCCATTCCTTTTCTATATTCATCTGTACATAAAAAAAATGTGGATACTATAAATGTACCGTATATACTCGAGTATAGGCCGACCCGAATATAAGCCGAGGCACCTAATTTTACCACAAAAAACTGGAAAAGTTATTGACTCGAGTATAAGCCTAGGGTGGGAAATGCAGCAGCTACCGGTAAATTTCAAAAATAAAAATAGGATACCAATAATGTTTTGAATATTTATTTCAAAGAAAAACAGTGGTGTATCAATGAAATACTTCACTCACCTCATGATGCTGATGTCCCGCTTGTGATGATGATGTCCCGTGCAGCCGCGGGAGCGATGGTCCCGCCTCCTATGACACACGGCACAGTGATTCCTATCATGGATCACTGTACCAGAGGAGGTTGGGACATCGCTATGTGGCTGCTTGCCATAACAAGGAGGAGGTGGGACATCGTTGCAGAGCGGCAGGAGGGGGAGGAAGGGGATCGTAGACAGCCCTGCAGACATTAGAACGTGGAGGGGGATGGTGCGGTGCGCGCTGCGCGGCAACTGACACAGAGGGAGGGGAAACTCACAGGGGCACCGGGGCCATTCCGAGCGTCATCCAGCGGCATGGCCCACCCCTTTTCTCCTCCATTTCGGGCAAATTTTTCACTGACTCGAGTATAAGCCGAGGTGGCTTTTTTCAGCCCAAAAAGTGGGCTGAAAAACTCGCTTATACTTGAGTATATACAGTATCCTTATATATAAAAAATCTACCATATCTCAGTTGCAAACATCAGTAATCACTAGGTGACAGGTTACAATTTTATGTCTTATTCCTTGAATCTATTGGTCCACCTGGATTTTTCCAGCCCAGTTCTGATAGATTTATTATCAGTCCTCGCCACTTTTAATTGCCATGTTGAAGGTCAACTTTTATTTCCAAAACAGTATAAATCATATGGATATTTTTAAGTTACTAATTATGTTCTAGGTAGTCATGTCATACAAACCTTAAAAAAAACCCAAAACAAGTAAGTAAAAGGGAAATTATTTACATGATGAAGGTACGCTTCTCTCACACACAGTGTAAAATTAAGGAGGAAGATACATTTTGTTTCCTTTCATCAACTATGTGAATGTGGATGAAGGAATCTTGCTACAATTTAGTAGAGGTGGAGACTCTCCTTCCCTGGTTCTCACAAGGGTAATGTCCAATTATCTTCTGATAGCAGACCAACAATGATTATATGTTAATACTAATGGAAGTTCTAAAATTAATGATTTTTAATATGACATATAACATGTTGAAAATGAGAATGATCTTGATAAAGTTTCTAGCAATGATAGGATGGAAAGCAGATTTGCAGACTTCATATAAAAGGTAAAGGTTCCCCTCACACATATGTACTAGTTGTTTCCAACTCTAGGGGGTGTGCTCATCTCCATTTCAAAGCTGAAGAGCCAGCGCTGTCTGAAGATGTGGTCATGTAGCTGGCATGACTAAACACCGAAGGTGCTTGGAACACTGTTACCTTCTCACCAAGGTAGTCCCAATTTTTCTACTTGCATGTTTACATGCTTTCAAACTGCTAGATTGGCAGAATCTGGGACAAGTAATGGCAGCTCACTCCATTACGCAGCACTAGGGATTTGAACCGCTGAACTGCCGACCTTTCTGAAGCATCAACAGTTATTTTTACCACTGGAAATATTATCTCTCTGACATGCCTGATTAATGTTAGATGGTAACTAGGTAACCATACATTATTTCAATCTGAGCAAAATATGATATCTTTGAAAGGCAAAGACATGGATGGATGTTTTAATTAGACATGCTATGAAATCTACTTAAAGAATTATTGTGCAAATAATGTGTATTTTGAGACATTCCATATGTGACTTACATGGTGTTAATTAGAAAAGGACTTGTGTGCACATTAGAAAGTCAAATTTGGCAGCTAAGCAGATACTATACCCACTGTGGTAAAATTATACATTACTGTCATGAGAACATTCTTCCTGCGCTAAAATAAAGAAGGCTTTGGAATAGGCAATTGGATTCCCTCAAAAGACAAGATAAATAGGCTCAAATATCCAAATCACTTAATTTGATGTATTGAAAAAGGAAGTCTACCTTTAAAAAAATCAATTTTGACTGGCAAGATCAACTTCTTGGCCAGAGAAGCTAATTACATCCCATGGAACATCCCAGGGACGTGCAGTCACTAGAGGCAGGGGAGGCGTGGCCTCACCAGTCATGAGGAAAAGGAAAAAATTTTAAAGAATTTTTTAAAAATAATTAAAGCCAAGGTAGTTGCTACCAGATTCTAAGTCACAGTGACTTGGAAGAGTGCTTAGTGTTAACTATAGGAGGAGGCCAGAGAACTAGGAGCCTCTTTTGCATAAGGAATTTTTCACCTTTTAAGAGTTAACCAAAGGTTAAAAAGCGAAGAATTCCTTATGCAAATGAGGCACATGTTCTCTCGCCTCCTGTAGAGGGCATTTTTAGAGGCTTTTTAGAGTTCTCTGGGAGCAACTAGCTCAGTCTGACTCAGAGCTCTGAGGGCAGAGTTGAAATCCTCGCTGAAACAGCTGGAAAAGGTGCGTGTGGGGAGGGGAGGGAGGGATTCAAAAAGTTTGATTGCATGCAGAACCCACGATGCCTTTTCAAACACCACACACACACACACACACACACACAGCTCCAATCCAACTTCTGTGTTGTGTTTGTTTGAGAGTGAGTGAGTGAGAGAGAGAGGGATCCAAGTTCTCTGTGTGCGTGTGTCTGTTTGAGAGAGGGGGGAGAGAGGGAGAGGAGGAGGAAGGAGGGGGAGGGAGAAAGAAAATGAATGGGAAAACTTATTTTGTAAGGGGGAAAAATGCTGTCGCTTTAAATTGGAACTGAGCATGCCTGGCTGTGGAATTCTGGGAGTTGAAGTCCACAAGTCTAAAAAGCTGCCTCACCAGCCATAAAACTCACCGCACGTCACTGGAAACCCCCCCCCCCCTTTGATGTTACAGAAAGATCCTTTCCAGTGCTGGGCAAAACTTTCAATGTTTCTATCTAATCTCTGCAACAAATGGAAAAACTGATTAAAAGTGAGATATTTAAAACTGCTTTGGATAGATTAAAAACTGATTTGGAAAATGCTTTCTGGCATTGGTAGAGGGATCAAAGGTACCAATGAACTAGCCAGCATCAACACTGAAGGCTACTTCATAGAATTGTGCTGCAACTTTGTAAGCTTCCTTCACTGCCAATGGAGGGAACTATTAAAAGATTATAATTTGATGTAACTACATGGAACTGATGTTTGATGGTCTTTTCAAGAAGGTACAAGAGGATGGTTGGGACAATTTTTTATCAGTGGTATCACTTAGCTGGGTGACGTAGCTTGCAATTTTTCATATTATGTTAATCTCAGGCCTTTTCTTTACCTTCCAGCTTCATGATTCTCCTTTGTAGGAGCCTCTCTTGGTAAAGTCCTTTTACTAGTAGAAAGAGGCTCCTTATGAAATCGCCTTTCAAACAGATGGTGAATACAACAGGCCTGGGAAAGCCTCTGCTCCAACTACTGAAGGCTGTGTTGTGGAAGATGTGCTTCAACCCAAGGAGTTTGGAGTTAGCTATTAGGAGCTAGTTATTAGTTATCTGGAGAAAGAAAGGGAGAATCCATTGACTATTAGGAATATCCCTTGGCTGAGGGACAGCTTTTATGGCCAAAACCTTCCTGCAATAGTGGAAGAATGAATTGATCACAGCTGTCAGGGAGATTCAAATTTGGCAGCTTGGCAAAAAAGAAGGCTCCACTTTTAGAAGCAAAACAACAACAATAGCCACAGCAGCAATAGGCAGTCAGTGATTTTAGCAACAACTGCAAGAGTAGCAATCATTTCCTGTCTCATCTTTAGCACAGAACACAGTTTAATAATATACTATAGATTGCACTATGGGAATTTAACCATGCAGAGTGTGTGTGTGTGTGTCTGTGTGTGTGAGTGTGTTTGTGTGTGTGTGTGTGTGTAACTTTGAATCAATGTTGACTCCTGACAATTGCTTAGACAGGTTCCTGTAGTTTTCTTGGGAAGATGTTTGCTATTGCCTGCCTGAGAGTCAATGGCTGCTTCAAAGTCAGCCAATTGGCTTTGTGCCTAAAGCAGCACTAGAACTCACAGTCTCCCAGTGTCTAGCCTGCTGTGTTAACCACTACAAAACATTACAATAATTGAATTCAAATTTGATGTATAGTAAATACAACTAGGAATTATTAGAATGTGGAATGTGAACCCACTAATATACAGCATTTGTAAGAAGAATCAATGATTTAGTATATATGGAAGATTAGATAAACTAATTTTAGAAATGTTTTTCACTTTGCTAATGAAAAAAACAACTTATCAGAACTTGTCATTTTGACAGAAGAAGGATGCTTTGCAAACATGTCCACCTACCCACCCATCCACCCATCCACCCACCCACCCACACTCATCCTCTTGCCTTTGGCTTCACATTAATTCCATCAGGCCTGTAATGTGTCCTGTCCACCCCCACCCCCTCCCAAAAAAAGTATGACTTAAGAAGATAGCATTTTGACTCTGATAAAATCACTGGTTTAAATTTAGGGTTTATATTTATCCGACATAACAAAAGGAATGTAGCATTTGCAAATACAGATTTCTAAAAGCCAGACTCCAAAAAGACTTCAAAATCTTTGAAGGTTTGCCAAAGTGAAGTACAGGTACTCCTCAATGTACGACCACAATTGGGATAGAAATCTTGTTCATTAAGCAAAGTGGTTATTAAGCAAGAAATTAGTGTGACTGCTTCACTGAATGGCTGCAATCCTGACACTCCAAGTTATGGTCATTAAGCAATCTCCCAGGCTATTAGATGGATGGCGGTTTGCAGGGAGATCTTCAATTCCAATTTTACAATGCCAGAATGCTTTGGGGCCTATAAAGTCTGCTAACTGAGGCCATTGTAACTTATTAATGGACCAGTTAGAAGTCAAGGGCTACCTGCAAAATGACAGTTGCAATGTCTTTTTTTAAAATGATAATTTTTATTTATTTATTTCCAGACAAAGACCAGTACCCAGATTCAAACATAGAAAGAAATGGGGAAATTCAGAGGTATCACTGGCACAATGCCTTATCCCTTTCTGATAGATATTCTGAACATTTTAGTACAAAATTATTAATGAACTCCATCACATACTTTCACAGTAAAGGATGAGATAGTGTAGTCTGTAAAACATATGGTTCATCCTTCATCCGTTCAACCACTGAAATTAGGTTTGGTCACAATTTAAGTCACTGACATTTGTTCATTAAAAAGGGTATTTTTCATATCATCTGCATTGATCTTAAATACAAGAAATACACTGTATTAGAATTTTTCTTAAGAGGTTTTAATATGAAGCTGCATATTTAAGGGAGAGACGGTATAATCCTATGTGAATCTATTATCTACCTTGCAAAATAAAGCCAAACAAAATCTCACAGCATACCACAAAACGACACTTTTTTTATCACAGAGGTTACCTCTGAAAAATAAAAGCCTCATTGATATAGCAGCTTTCAGTTCTTCAAGTAAAAACCTCAGGATGCAGGATCAAGTATAAATGAAGTTTTGAAATGGAATATATTTATGGGGTAAGTGGAAGTTTATCGCCATCTGCTGGAAACATGTAATTTTCCTGATACTTTTTTGGTGTATTAAGTAAGACTATTGAAAGGATATGTCTTCATCATAACTGAAAGGTGAGACTATTTATATGATATAGGAGCTTAAATGTGTGTTTCAAATTAGAACTGGATTTCTTTTTGATACTGACATAACTTTAATGAAAAATGGGAAAGTCTATTTCAAGGTAAATCATGCTTTAGTTGTAACCTTCTATGTGAGAATTAATTCATGCAAATGAATTATTTTATCTTTTCTGTTGTTTATATTCCTATGACCATGTGGAAATCTATCTTCCACACCAACAATATTTCTATGGCCTTTGCACTATATTGATCCAAGCAGCAAAGAGCTAATCATTTTTAAACATAATTTACCTTGAAAACATACACTGAAATGAAGTATACATATTTTAGTCAATTCTTGTTCTTTTAAATTTGGACAAGATTCCCAAAAATACACCCCCTCCCAAAATAAATGAGGGAAAAAAAACACAGATCAATTATAGAACTACAAACCCCAAGGCATATATTATTATACTTTGAGCACATTATATGAAGACCTAGATCTTTACAAGTCTTTAATGCTGATAAAACTGCAAGGACAGAGAAGAGGATGACCAGCAGTGAAGCAAATGAACTCAATTACACTGGAGATAGATATAGGACAGGGCTGTCAAACTTGTGGCTTGAGGGCCGGATGTGGGTTACGTGCTGGCCACACCCGGTTTAGTGAAGGGGGGGAAATCGCAATACGTAGTGGTGGAATTCAAATAATTTAACAACTGGTTCTCTCCCCTAATGACCAGGGTAGGGTGGCTCGGTGGTCATGTGACTGGGTGGGCATGGCCAGCTCAACGTCACTCACGTCGATGGGCGCTTCGCCTTAGCTGTTACAATGTAATAAGGGTTAACTGGAGAGGCAGTTTCTGGAAGCAGGGCAATAAAGATTAGGCTAGAAACAACACCAGGATGTTTCCTTCCTCCCTTCCTTGCAGGATTAGCCCTGTAAAGTGGAAGAAAACAAAAGGAGATTTCTTCCAACCACCGGTTCTCTGAACTGCTTAGAAGTTAACAACCGGTTCTCCCGGATAGGCGCGGATTGGATGAATTCCACCACTGGAAATACATCAAGTGATGGCACTGTGACGATAAAAGTTTGACACCCCTAGTATAAGAAGACCTTCCCGATCAGGTTGGGAACAGATTGTCCTAGAGATAATCTGTGGGGTTTTCCAAGAGTCAACACTGACTTGATAGTATATGATCAATCAATGTATCAGTGAATAATTCTGCAACTCTACTCCTACTTTCCCTTTGTTGCATTGTTTCTTCTACACTATTTCTCCAGTGTCTAATTTTATGCAAGGAGGGGGGAGCTTTAACTCACACAGTCAACAAAACCTCACTCAGATCAAACTTCCTGTGGCTTAAGGTCTTTTTTTCTTAATTACATTTGTTAGTCTCACTGACTTTTGTTGTTGATTTCCCTGGAGGCACCAATGAATGAATGACTGAATGACTGAATGAATACACACACACACACACACACACACACACACACACACACACACACTGATGACCTTAATTAGAAAAACCCAAGCAAACATCTCTTGTGACAAGTAGCACTATTCTCAGATTGTTTCAGGCAATCTGAAATTTTTAATCCATTTAAGATTACACTGTCCAAGAACAGTAAGTGAGCACTTCATTAAAATTCTTGTTTTTCAAGATCATCAGTCTATTTTTTTTATTCTGTGTGCTGCTAATAAATCTCATCTGGAATGTATGCATACTTCAGAATCTAACTGCTCATAAATTGATGTGAAGTTGTGATCTGACTTCCTATAAATGTTCCTAATTTTCTCTTTTATAATTCATTTAATGTTTCTCCACTTTCTGCTACTGCAGGAGAAAAAAAAAATCTGTGTTGTCAGAATTTATAATCAGAATATCTACTTTTGACAAGTATGGCTCATGTGTGCAGATTCTCATAGTTGCTGCAATGTAAATGCTATAAATTACCTTCTCTATCCACACTTGAAACAATTTATTGAAAAAGTGTATTTTGTTTTTAAAAAAAGAACACTTTCATTTGAATCTTAAACATTTTGCATTCTCATACTGCAAGTTAAGCCTTCCATTATGAAGGACACTAAAAAAGCAGTTGTATCACTTTTCTGCTAAATATATTACTACATGAAATATTCCAAGTATTGCCTGTAATGTAGTTGTATTTCATCTAAATCAAATCAACCAATAAAATTGTTTAACAGAAAATAGTAACTATTTATTAGTGAGTAATGTACAGAATATTGTTGTCAGGCACACAGAAAACTAGGAACTGTCAGGAAAATGGATCGCCATAATGAAATGGACCAGATCCTTCCAGTATGTCATTTCACTGAAAATAAGGAGAACAATTGGATTCTGTCAAGGAATTGATGAATAGATATTGCCTTGAGTTCTATTACAGCAATGGTTTTCAGTTTCTTTCTTAATCTTCTATTTAAGGAAGGGATTTGCAAAAGACTTTTCACCAACTTAACTCCAAAATGCAGATTTTATTTATATTAATTCATTTAAATTTACACATTTTAATGTTTTAAATATCCTAATGACATTAAATATACATTGACTCTCCTCTTAAGAAGTCACACTGCAGGATTTTCAAGATTTTGCTTTGTTATTTATGATTTATTATTCTTAGTCCCTGCCTCATATTTAGGCTGCTTTAAATAGATAAGGTGAAGCTGGGCCTGTACTACACCAATACACATTTTAAGAAGGAAGTTGCTATACAGTCTGAATTACTTTATCATATAAACAGTCTTCTCTAAATACTAACAAAATTAGATGTTAGGAAGACAATAGTTCAGTAATTAAATGGCTTAAAAAGACACCATGTCAATCAAGGAATACATTGTAAGCAGCAACATATATCAACAATGTATATTTATTATTAAATGAATTTTCATTTAGTTGCTATAATGATTAGCAAATAAGGATTAGGAAAGATTAAAAGTATCAATATGCATGGTTTTACAAAGTCCAAAATTTAAATAGTTATGTCACACAATTGTGCATTCTTTTATTTATTCAAAGAATCCATAGTGTTTATTGTACACAGTAATTAATATTCTGGAACCATAAGTCAAGTGTGTTGTTATCCTATCTTTCTATAAACAATATATTACACAGTCCCATATCACTGAAGCAAATTAACAAGTCTGACAAATTTAAAGTTTTACAGTTACTAAAAATGTAATTATAATGCATCATAAAACTAATGAAAATAATAAAGTTTGCTGGGACAAAAAACATTATTGCATTTCTAAAAATTTGGGGAAAGATTTATCTCTATAAAGGTAAAAAGAGATTTATCTCTTTTTGATCAATTAATTACATAATTTTATGCTTTGAATTTTATTTTAGGAAGAATCAGAACAAATTAAATTGTCACTAATACTAACACTAATGCAGCATGAAACTGACTGATGGACTTAAGTTAGAATGTAATATAAGATTTAAGACACAGACTTTTTAATCACTATGTATCATAAATTTGCTGATACACCAGTTCTTTCTATTTTAAAATAATAATTTTAGTCAAGTGTTTATGTTATATCATTGTCTAATAACTGAATTGTTATAGTTGGGCAACCACTAGTCTGTGCTGTTGTATAGAAATGTTGTATACAAAACAGGCAAATGATTTATAAAAAGGGCAGTATTCAGCACTGTATCTACTCTTTCTATTTTAGACAGCACACTGTTTCAACAAAATGAATTTTGGGGGTAATAAACACAGACTGGTGAGCTTTTTGGTCTTAGAAGTTCTATATTATATAGAAGCAATGAAATCTCAGGAGCTTTCCTATTTTTCCTTGGAAATTTTAAAAGAGAGTGAAAATAAAGATTTAAACAGCTGTCCAAAGTTGCCATAAGAAATGATTTGTAATATTGGATTTATGCAGATTTTTTAAGATGGCCTCTTACTATCTCTATATACTGTATATAGAATTAAACTAAAAGATTTAGACAGTGTTCCAAATATTATGAATTTATCCTAGGCTGCAGAAAAGTGGTGTGTACAATTTTTATGAGTTAAGTTTTTCATATAGGATGAAGTTATTTCAACATTCAATATTGTTTATTACTAGTTAGGGAGAAAAAAAGACTTATGGGAATGTATTATCACATACAGTGCCAATATGAACACCAGAAAGAATTTGGGAGTATATTTGGTGCATTATCTCCAACTGCTAAGCAAACAGTTGAGTTTTATCATATTGATAATATGCAGAAAGTGTAAATATGATTATAACCTAACAGTGAACTCTACTGAACTTGATGGAATTTACTCTGAGTAAATAGAAATGACAAGCATTGAATCTATATAGACAGCCCACCTTAACAGTTACAGTTTATTTGTTGTTGTTTTAATCATGCCACTATTTTCTTGTTTCTTCTTTCAGAGAATCTATCTATACCCAGTGGTGGGATCTTCCTGGTTTAACAACTGGTTCGGTGATTGCACAATTTGCCATGTGTGCGTGCGCAGTATAAATAAATCTTCACTTTCGGGTTTCTTCTGAGGAGCAACACAGCTGATTCGCAGGGCTATCCGCTTTGCCGCACTAATCAGCTAAGAAGATAAAGGTAGGAAAATAGCACGGGAGGACGGATCTGACCGTCAGGGCGAACCAGTTCGCTCCCAGCTGATCGTTGGAGCTACCGGTTCACCCAAACTGGTCCGAACCACTAGAATGCCACCCCTGTCTATACCCCACCTTCATAGGTGCTCCTTCATATTTCATCACGCAATGTGTATGGAATCTAAAAAAACATACTATTCCCAAACAAAGTCTTCTTTTTGAATTTGAAAATATTGTTAATCAGTACAATGTTTATGAACAATCACATTGTTGAAAGGGTGTATATGCCTGGAACTGTGATCATCCCCAAATCCCGAGTCTAAATACAGGCATCTAGAGTTCCAAGAATAGGGAGCCATTAGAAAGTTCCAAGGCAGAATTGCACATCATAAGCATAATTTACGAGTTGATCTAGGGGCTTTTTCAAGGCTATCAACAAAGAGCTTCCCTTGTGTAAACTTTGATAAACTATCTTCTATACCAGGGGTCACCAACTTTTCAGACCTCAGGGACCACTAAATTCATAATTTTAAATACCAAGGAGCACTAATAGGATTTTTTTTTAAAAGATAAATAATATTTAGTGCAAAATAAAAAATGTAAATGATTTTTCTGAGGACCAACAAAGTTTCTTGCAAACCACCAAGCGGTCCACGGACTACCAGTTGGTGACCACTGTTCTATACAACAGTAAATAATTCCATTTTATAACACATGAAAAAAAAATGTAAGAATGAGCTTTTAGCTTTACCATAGGCATTAAGAAATCCAAATAAAACAAAAGAGAAGCGATTAACCAGTAAAAGAAGCAGAAAGGTCAAGGGGAGGGATTACCTATATTAATTGCGTAGAGACTTTGTGAACAATATGTGATATGTGAAATGCATATTATAGAGGTGGAATTTCGGGTTTTTATTTCCTTCGGAGCATCCTTCACCTTAGACATAATAATAACAACCCTACAATAACTCTCCAATGCAGCATCATGATTTAAAAAGCAAAGCAAACCATCTGTTACCTTTATAAGAAAGTCTCTTTACCTACAGTACATTCATATCCATCATGTATTCCCTTTCAAGATAACATCAAACAATGTTCAGAAATGAAATGAGGTATAAGCATAAGGAATTAAAAGTACAAGTTAAAACAAAATGATGTACATCTGCAGCTCCCTTAGTCACTGCTAGTCTTCTGTATAGCCTCCTTGCAAGCTATCATTGTTTCCACCACTCCCTTACACTGATGTGCACACTGTTTTGTTCTTAAGGTCTCATTTATTATTTCTACCTTGCAACATCTTCATCCAATCACAACTCTCTTGGTGATCTCCTTCTCCATCCACCTCACATTTCCTTTGTAGTCTTTTATTTATTGTACTTTGAACAAGCCACGTCAGTGTGAATGAACTTCACTCATTTATACTCAATCAACATGGTCCATGTCACATTCTTATCTTATTTCTTGTTTTGACCACAATATATTTGTTCTCATTGCGTTCAACTTGGATGCGTTCTCCTTACATAACAGATTATCACTAAAACAAAGCATCCCTTTTATAGATAGTCATTTTTGCTTCTTCTTTTTTCTCTCCATAATTTGCACTTCTTTTCCATTAACATATTAAACTCTATTTTCTCATCTTAGTAAACATTTCTAGCAACCTCTGCAACACACATATTTTAAAAGGTTTTTTTGACCATTTATGCAGAAATTGCAATCATTCATTTCATTTTGCTGCTTAAACAAAAACTACCTTGGCTTTTGACTCAGTAATGTTCATAGTCCTCACTGCACCATGTAATCTACACTGATGCAATTATTTTGGATTTTTAGCCAATAGCATGGCATCATCTACATACAACAGTAGATATTGATTCACATCTACAACCAACACATCTTTAACTATAAACATTTCTTATATATTTCTGAAAAATATTAAAAATCAAAGGAGACATCATATATTAATATTTCTCTTGTTTATGCACTTATTCTTGCTATATTTCCTTTTGTATAAGGTAACAGACACAATATTCTTATAATCATCAGGCACATCTGTAGATTCACATAAATGTTAAACAAGTGATAAGAAAATAATATTTTAATATTTCTACAGATGCACCTTCTACATTTATTACATAGTATTAGTCATGTGACAGTGAGATGAAGGTGAATAAATTTAATAAATAAATAAAAATCATCATTTTACCACCAACTTCTAGTGAAGGTTTGCATTAAATTATCAATGCTATTTATTTTTTATATTATTGAACAAAAAAATCAAAATGGTGTATTTTTGCAAAATGGTGTATGCTGTTTATTTTTTCATACAGAATATGTATCACCTTTTTAGTCAAATTTTTGTGGGATAATTGGCTAAAATAGTTAATCATACTCATTGCTAGAGGGAGCTGGAACCGGTTCTAAACGGCACTGTAGATCTATAGAAGAGGTTAGAACTGGCAGGAACCCATCCCTGTGCTGTTCTTATTTTTTTAAAGAGATATTTATTGAACAGCAATCCATACAAAAAAAGAAAAGAACTGAATCAAGAATATATAAGACAATAGTGCTAAACAAACAGAGAAATAAGCATAGTTGACAAAAAAAATCAAAAGTATTTCTTAATTTTCATATATCATGGAAGTTGACACGTCTGTTGCTATTAACATAATGAATATAATCTGCCCAGATTTGTTAAACTATAGTACTGCCTCTGGAGATTCATTATTCTAAGTTAATCAGTATTTCTTCTAATATGGTGATGAATAAGCTTTATTAATCCATAAATCAAACGATTTTTTAAAATCCAACATTGAGCTGAGCAATAATTAGCTTTGCTGCCAAAGGCGAATTGTCTCTGCCTTTTAAGATCCTAACCATTCCATGCTCTCTTTGATTACATACTTTGGAACTCTCTTTTTTGTCTACACACATTATACAGCAACTTTTTCTCATCATTTTTACAACAATTAATTATTATTTTGCTATTGTTTGGGGAATTATTATCTCATCACAGAATCTCTTTACTTCATCATTCCCAAATATACTTTGTCATATTTTCTATTTGCATTAACTCCACACAATGTTGTTGTATTGCTTGCAATCTCTATTTTCCACTTATTCTGTTCAGAAATTAAACTGTCATATAATACTTAACAGAAGAACAGAATTGGAAGGGATCTTGGAGGTCTTCTAGTCTAACTCCTGCTCAAGTAGGAGACCCCATACCATTCTAGACAAGAAGCTGTCCTGCCTCTTCTTAAATGCCTCAAATGATGGATCACCCACAATTTCTGAATGCAAGCCGTTCCACTGATTAATTGTTCTCACTGTTAGAAAATGTCTCCTTAGTTCTAGGTTGCTTATCTCCTTGATAAGTTTCCATCCACTGTTTCTTGTCCTGCCTTCTAGTGCTTTGAAAAATAGATCCATGCCCTCTTATTTGTGGCCACCCCTGAAATATTGGAACACTGCTATCATGTCAACCCTAGTCCTTCTCTTCACTAGGCATACCCAATTCCTACAATCGTTCTTCATATGCTTTAGCTTCCAGGTTCCTAATCAGCTTTGTTGCTCTTTTCTGCACTCTTTTTAGAGTCTCAATATCTTTTAAACTTGATGCAGTATTGTAACTGTGATATTAATACAGCACGTGATCTTGATACTATGCTTTAATAATACAACCTAGGATTGCAATTGCTTTTTTTGGCTGCTGGTTCATAATTTAAGTGATGTTCACTAGGACTCCAAGATTCCTCTCACAGTACTGTTATTGAGCCAGGTTTCCCCTAATCTGTACTTGCACATTTGATTTTCTTACTTTTCTCTCCCTGAGTTTCATTTTATTAGATAGGCGCAGTGTTCAAGTCTGTCGAGATCCATCTGAATCTTGAGCCTATCTTCTGGCATTATTGCAGAGGTGGGCTTCAGCTGTTTTGGACTGGTTCAGGCAAACCCATTGTTAAAATTCTGTCCAGGTCGGCGAACCGGCTAATCCGCCACTGGCTGGCCCTGCCACTGCCTGTTTTATGAGACATTTTCAGGTGATTTTCAGCCTGGAAAACAGCCTGAAACTGGTCAATAAGGGGCTGAAAAACAGGCCAAAAATGAAGATTTCAAATCTTCAATTGATTACTTCTCTCGAAGCTGTACAACAATTTGGATTTGAAAGGAGAAACGGAATTCATAGCTTGTGTAGGCATACACTTCAGACTTTTCAATACCTTGTATCCATTTGTCTCACTGCACAAATCTTTTAACCATTTGCTGGCAAACACAAAGTTAGCCTTCACCCTAAGGCATATTTCCCGTTCTGAATTGGATTATTACACAACCATATGAAATAATATAAAATTGCACTACTAAGCACAGTTACACTTGGACTATAGCAAAACTTTGAGAAAAAAATTGATATAAGTTCCCATATCTCATATATAGATTATGTTGAAGAAATGTGAAACAAAAGTCATTGGGTTGATTTAATGCCAAGATATGAAAATAAGTAAAACAATAAAACTTTCATCAAAACTTGAATTGCCATAATGTTGTCTTCCTAAGCCACCTACTTTCTTCTTTACTCCAGTTTAAAATTTCTATACTAATAAACCTTACGTCTAGTTTTAGAACCAATTCTGGGAAAATAAGCTTGAAAGAGGGTCAAAAATCCTTCCACCCACTTGGACCTTTTCTTAAACTGGGTATGCCTACAGGTTTAGTGTTATCTGCAAATTTGATGAGTTCCTCTTCTATTCTCCTTCTTTTCATCTAAGACTTGTATGTTCTCTTCCTGCAGCCATTACATTTTCATTCAAGTTTTCTTCAGTTCCCAGGATACATTCCCGACAGTATCAAATAATGGTCTACCTTGTCCTTACACAGTGCACCCTTCATTGTCCCAGTATTTCAACATAAACTATCAATCATATATTTTAATTAATTTCTTTTTTACCTATGTGGTTGAACAATCACACTTAAATCATGGATTCAAAATAGACTAAGAAATGTTTCTAGTACAATTTCCATTCTTTTGCCTCCAATGGCTTAACTGCTTTTCTTCAACTCTTATGTCTGCTTCTCTCACACACATTCATGTCATGCTCATTTCTGTCAAAATAATTTCCTCCTTCATTCAGAGCTTAGCCACTTTTGTCAATATTTCATGTTTCTTCTGTTATCATTATTCACTGGAATATACAGTAAGATGCCGCTATTACCTATTTACGTATTCCTACAATTTTTGGCAACAATCTAGATTAATTTAATCTCCCATAATTAAAGTTACATGTTACTTTGCCTTCATACATTCATCAATTTACTCCAGATCAGAAGAAAGTTATTAACATATGATAGATCCTTCCATGTTATTATTATAAATTAATTTAGACTGCCAGAAACTCTGACAATCTTTCAAGTGCCATAGATATCAGCACATTGGTCTATAAATATTGATCATCTGAGCTTTAGTTAATCAAGTTGTAAAGATAGAATATCAGCTGTTAATCACATTCCTGCCACATGTAGCTTTCACATATTATTGCCAGCAATCCTGCACCTTGTTTTTGTATGTATTGACTCATTTAAAGGCTCCATTTGTATCAGTCTGTGACGAGCAACATTATGAATTTGTTTCTACATTTTTTTTAAAGATAATCTTTAAATCTTGGGCCTGGAGTCCTTCCGAGGGAGCATATTAAACCTGTTTATATACCATCGTTGCAGGTTAACCTGTAAAAGGTTTTGGTACCTTCACAAAATAAAGTGCTTAAAAAAGCAGAGGGGGGTGAGGATTCCTAGAGCAGGTGTGGATCAAGAGATGCATTAGTTTGTCAAGCCAGGCACAAGCAGAAAATGAGTCAAATGTTTAATGGATAAAGCTCTTTTGTTCTTTGCCGGAGGCATTCACTTGTGAATCTAAGAAGCAGGCTAAAATGACAGAGGGAAGCAGAGGAATGCTTATGAGAAAGCATTGGATCATTGGATTGCAGCTCATGGAGAAATAGAAAGGCAGCCTGTGAGGAAGACTAATTTTGTGCAACACTGAAAGACATCAAGTTGTTGATCCAAAGGCTGAATGCGAGAGGAAGTGTTAAAGCAAAATGGTGAGAAACTCTGTGCATTATGGAATATTGATATGATTGCTGAAAATACAGACCGGTGATGAAGAACATGAATCAATGGATGCAATTCCTGCAGAAAAAGGTTCCCCAAACGATTCTGTATTTTTGAAAAATTTGGAAACAATGTGGGATGATTATGGTGGGGAGATGTTCACAGTAAGATGCTCACAATGGAAATATACATGATTATATGAATGGCTAGAGGAACTTTGTGGCAGCACTACAGTTCCTCTCTTTTTTTCTGATTCTAACAACAGCTATCTCAGACCCATACTTTTAAATCAAAATTGACATGGAACAATTTTTATGATCTTATCATGCTAGAGAAAAGCAGTATTTCCTCACACAAGCCACAGAGATATTCAGAACTGGCACAGGATTAGCATCTAATAAATCACTGGACTAAATCACAGGACTGTGATTGTGGAGGCATAAATCGTGCTGTATAGGCTTCTGTGACGAAGTGGTTTTGCTATAATTTCTGTTCCAATTGAACATAAAAAATAAGGGCAGAAAACAAATATTAGAACTTTTTTACATGCATTTTTACCTCAGTTCTAGACTGACTATCTGTCTCCGTGATTTCACCTCAGTCATAGTCTGTGCCAGCATTTTTCTTTGCTGGTTTATCTGAAACTGGAAAAAAGATGGAGATTTTTTTTTAAAAAAAATGTCAGGGATGTTGAAATGCCCTGAAGATGTGAAACATTATCTGCTGAGAAAGGCCATGCTAATCCAAGTGAATGACATTTTATTTTTGGTATGTATGGTCCGTTTCCTGTCATCTTTACTAGTTATCATTTCTTTTTCATATTTTTTTTACAGAGCCAAAAATTCAAGAGAGGAAAAAAGATATTTCTTAAAGAATGATGTCTATTCATTTGTATTTGTTTCATATAATAATCATGTATTGCTGAGGCAAAATCTAAGTTTTAAAATTGCATATAGCTCTATGTGGATGAAAAAAAAGAATAGAAGATATTTATTTGTTTATTTATCATTTTATGAAATTTATACAGTTGCTTACAGTAACTCTAGGCAGCTTACAAGCAGGAAAAACACAGTACAGAAAGTTTAAAAAAATCCCCTTCTATTTTAGACGATGTTCTTTCTATGTTCTTTTTTTAGGAAGGGTGCCTCCAGCTTAACATCAGTCAGTCTAACATTGGTTCTTAAATTCCAAAATATTCAATGTCCAAATTAACTTAGAAAAAAATCAGGAAAGAGGGTAACTTTCACAAGCTTAATGATTTACTGTGAGAAGAGATCAGTAAATATTTTTATTCCTGTTCACGACTTACTGTATATGAATAAAAACACCAGCAGACAGAAGTAACATCCATTTCTCCAGATGGATTGTACCATTTGGAGTGCAAACATATCTGACTATTACTATATATCCCAAGTGATCTTTATTCAGCCAAGTCATGTAAATGCAAAAATTCCTGGAAAATGTATGTTGCTACTTCAACAGGCAATGGTAAATGAAAAAAAACCAAAACAAATGAAAACATTGTCATAGAAAAAGCTGAGATGAATTATTTTTCCCCTTGTGTGGTGTGCATAGAAACCAACAGATAATATAAATTCCTTTTCCACAATTCAGTAAAGAATATATATTCAAATTCTTATGTCATTCATCTTTACAACCAGATACACTTTCTTGCAGATGCTGATGTCTATAGGTAAAATCCACCCCAAACCATGTTTTTTAATCAAAGTAATTAAAAAAATTAAATCTTAAGTACTGAATAAATAATATTAAATTGCTGATTGTGACTTTGGTTGCTATGTTTATGTTCAGTCTTATGTATTGCTGGATGAGAAGTTTTTATGATGCTTATCTGAAAACAATATTTTACAAATGGGATACAAGCAGTGTTGCTTTATGTACCGTGTTTTCCCAAAAATAAGACAGGGTTGTATTTTCTTTTGATCCACAAAATATGGCTTGGGCTTTATTATCAGGGGAGGGCTAATTCTTTTGGGGTTGCCGGGTGGTTGCTCTCTTGCGAGCGGGCTCCCGAAGAGCAGGGACGTGCAGTCACTAGAGGCAAGGGAGGCGGAGCCTCACCACTCTCCTCAGGAAAAGAAAAGAAATTTAAATATTTTTTTAAAATGATTAAAGCCAAGATAGTTGCTACCAGATTCCAGGTCACAGTGGCTTGGTGTCTGTGTAGTGTTAACCAAAGCAGGAGGCAAGAGATCTTGGGGCCTCTTTTCCATTAGGAATTTTTCGCCTTCTAAAAGTTAAGAAAGAGTTAAAAGGCAAAGAAGTTCAGATGGAAAAGAGGCACTAATTCTCCCGCCTCCTGATCTGGAAGCAGCCAATCATGTCTTCTTGAGCACGCTTACATTGGGCGGGTTATTTCGGAGGGCGCGCTTCAGAGGAGAGAGGAGTGGGGGAGAAGGAGGAGGCTCGCTCTTCACCCCTCCCAGACCTTCCCAGGGTCCAGATTCCCTTCGCTGCAAGCCTTGCTGTCTCTTGCATCCCAAAGGTGGGTGGGTGTGGGAGCTTTGGTGGCCCCAATTCTTCTCTGGGGGGCGGGGGGTGTCTCCTGGGGCTGCTGGCTAGATAGACTCCCGAGGAGCGACTCCTTCCCTCCTAGTCCCCCTGTGGGTGGGTGGAAATGTCCGCGCGTTTCAGCCAGCCACAAAACGCTTAGCCGGGGGTTTCTGGCTGGCGGCCGAGGAACAAGCTAAAGTGCCGGCATGCACTTTAAAGTGCCAGCGCTCCTGTCCGCCATAGAGCGGGCTTGTTCTCTACTTTAAGGGGGCTTTGCATGGGAAGGGGGGGCTCTCCTTGGCTTTCCTCCCTCTCCTCAGCTGTTGCTGGGATGAGGGGGGTGGATGGCGCATGCACACGCAATATTCCAGTCGCTGGGGGGTGGAGGCAAAATGTCACAAGGAAAATCCTGGCGCCTGAGGGTGGGCGGAGGCAGGGGGCTCTGCTAACGCCAGCCGCTGCTGCCCGTCCTCGGTGCTTCTGGTTCATTCATTTCTTGCGTTCAGACGCTTGCCTTAAAGCCCCCACCGCCCCCCTCACCCAGCTATAGCGAGCGAGCACGCACTTGGAGAGGCGGGCTCCGAGGCAAGCCCTCCGATCCTTATGCGGTGGGGAGATGAACCCTTCAGCTTGTCCTACCTCCCCTCCTCCTCCTCCTCTCCTTCAAAGGCAAGAGGCAGGCAGGTTTTTTTTTTTCCAGAACGGCTTGGTCCTGCCTAGATTAGAGGGTGGGGGGAGGAGAATATAGAGGTCCTGCCTGCTTGCCTCACTGGCCGTGAACTTCACCGCACGTCACTGCCGAAGAGCCAGGCAGTTGTTAAGTTAGTAACACAGTTGTTAAGTGAATCGGGCTTCCCCATTGACTCTGCTTGTAGAAGGTTGCAAAAGGTGATCACATGACCCTGGGAATCATCACAAATACATGCCAGTTGCCAGGCATCCAAATTTTGATCACGTGACCATGGGAATACTAATTCATTCATGAAAAGTGACAGTCATAAGTCACTTTTTCCAGTTACTAAACAAATGGTCAAGGACTAACTGTATACAGAGGATTTGTCAGATAATTTATTTAAGGAAAATTAAAATACTTATAGAAGATAATATTTGTAGCTCTTGTGTCCTTGGTGCTCTCTGATAATTGGGGATGTTTTATTACCAAACTATGTAACATCATCAGTGCTAGCAGAACAAAAACACCAAGGATCCTATGCTTAATTACTTAATTCATTGCTTATGAAAAAACCACTAACTTCTAGTAAATATATGATTTCTACTATATCATTATTATGAATTATTTTATTTTTATTCTGTTTATCCTGCCTTTATTTATTTTTTGTATAATTACTATCTTTTAAAAAAAAAGAGTTGCATATGAAAATATTTGTTACAGAATAAGTTGCAACCCAGAGAACACAGTGAGACTAAATGGAAATGTCAAAAACATTTGAGTTCATTTTGTGAAATGCTTTTTCTTTTAATGTAAGAATACATGTAATTTACAGATTTATATCAAGAAGCAGCCTCTTACCAAATCTTTTTTTTAAAGATTTTGGTTTATATTTATTTTACTTAAAATCTGAGAAGGCTTTACAAATATTAAATGAGTCAAAATATTGCATTCATCACTTTGCATGGAACTACATAACTATATTTTATATGCCCTAATACTATACTTCAGAAAAGGTAAATCAGAAATTATTTGTAACTAGTACATTAATGGAAATATTAATGTTCCAATAATATACCCTAAAAGTCAATATCCATATACTACCTGTCTACTCAGTTAAATTTAATATACTTCACGATTTCTCTACCTTTCAGAACTGCAGTGTACCTGTCACACAAAACTTTGCCTCAAGCACTTTAATAAACTCAAATTATGAGCATCCAATCTGGAACATTTGCAGGTAATAAGCAGATCAAATATTCATGAAAATGGGTAATTCAGTTTTTAGATACCATGGACAGTTTATTCCCATGGATGTTTTACTACTAACATTTTGCTAGATGCGTTTCTAGCAAGAAAATAACATCCTCATCAAAGTATTTTAAGGATGTTCTTTTAGACAGAAGCAAACATTAAAAAATGCTTGTTTCCTCTTTCTTCTTTCTATTTACAATATGTGCTCTAAATATGAGGAAAACCAAAACAGCAGATTCCAAGAATTATCCACATATAGATATGTGTGTGTGTGCGTGTGCGTGCATGTGTCAGGGGTGGGTTCTGTCTGGAACTACTGCCAATTTGCTTGTGTGCATGCTCCGTGCTCGTGTGTGATTGATGCGCACGGATGCGCAGTGCAATTAAAATTGTTCTGCACTGAAAAACATGATGGCGGCAACAGCAGCACCGATCAGGGAACCGGTTCGGAGGGGTGGCAGGGCTGGATCATTGCCGGTTCCAGTGACCCAGGCCGCCAAACCACTACCAGTGGTATCTGTGTGTGTGTGAAAGAGAGGGGGGGAGAGAGAGGGAGGAAGGGAGAGGGAGAGAAGGAGAGAGAAGCAGAGAAGGAGGAGGAGGAGGAGGAGGAGGAGAAGAAGAAGAAGGAGAAGAAGGAGGAGGAGGAGGAGGAGGAGGAGGAGGAGGAGGAGGAGGAGGAGGAGGAGGAGGAGAAGAAGAAGAAGAAGAAGAAGAAGAAGAAGAAGAAGAAGAAGAAGAAGAAGAAGAAGAAGAAGAAGAAGAAGAAGAAGAAGAAGAAGAAGAAGAGATCCCAAAAGACAGCCAGCTTGATCTAGAGGTAAGGTACCAGGCTAGAAACCAGTACACTTTGAGTTCTAGTCCTGCCTTTGGTATGAAAGCTGGCTGACTGTGGGCAAGTCTCAGCCCACACCTTCAGATTCAAACAGTCAATTCCTGTCAATCAATTCCTGCAACCTAGGGATCAACCTAGGGTTATCTGAAAACAACGAACCTTGCATTTGTGGGGGAAATGTTGTTAACAACAACAACAACAACAAAGTCAAAAGCTGAATATAAGAAAGAAGTAATTAAGAAGCGAGCTGAAAATTTGAAAAACAAAGCTATGCATAGCCAATACTTGAAAAGTATTGAAGGCAAAGCTGACCAAAAGCTAACTTGGAACTGGTTAAGATCAGAAGCACTGAAAAAAGAAACAGGAGGTTTTATTTTGGCAGCTCAAGAACAAGCCTTAGCCACAAACTGCATGAAGGCAAAAATTCAACATGTTACCACCAACAGCAAATGTCACCTCTGTAATGAGAAAGACGAGACAGTCGACCACTTGATCAGTGGGTGCAGCAAAATTTCACAAACTGACTACCTGCAATGCCATGACCGCGTTGCTAAGATCATTCACTGGAAGTTGTGCCAAAAGTTTGGATTTGAGTAGAGCAAAAACCAATGGGACCATCAGGTTCAGAAAATTTTAGAGAATGAGAAAGTCAAAATCTTGTGGGACTTCAGAATTCAGACTGACACTTGGCCCACAACACACCTGGCATAACAATAGTTGAAAAGAAAAAAGGTATTCATTGACATTGCAATACCTGGAGATGCACAAATTGAAGATAAACAGCAAGAAAAAGTCACAAAGTACTGGGACTTGCAAATTGAAGTTGAGCGACTGTGGAAAAAGAAATCATGTGTTGTCCCGATTGTAATTGGAGCCCTTGGAGCAATACCTAAAGGGCTACCTTGATATTTGGAAATTTTAAATTTATCAGACTTGAACATTCTGACTCTACAAAAAACCACCCTACTTGGAACAGCTTATATCCTCCGATGTTACTTAACAGTTCCTAGGTCCTTGGTTAGGACTCGAGCTGTTGAGCTACCAACCAGCCCCAAAGGCTGTGAATCTCAACAAAGAGTAACCAAACAATAATAACAATAACAACAACAACAATAATAATATCTCATAACACATGATGGATTTTTGACTCTAGTAAACACGCATTTTTCTTCTGAGGTTGCTTACTTGAAATGATAGTGCATCCACCTCTTAATTGCTTTTTTCTTTTCTTTGAACCAGAATGTACAATCTTATTTTAACTGTCAAAACACCAGGTTTTTTGTGGAGAAAGTTATATCTATATGTTTTTCTATTTTCATTTTCAAATGAAGATGGGAGATTCTTCATAAGCAAGAAAAACAATTTATAACATTGTCCAATGTCATGGTTGACCAAAGGAACATATGAGCTAAGGTGTCATTGCTGGGTTCCAGTTCTGTTGCTTTGTCAAAGCTGGATCAATAATACTAGTAGTTTATGTTTTAAACAAGCAGTTCTTAAAATAATTATATAAAGTTACAGAAGATGTATTTATAGTCACACATAAAACTGCTGGAGGTAAAGTTTAAGCAATATTTTCGTTCATGTTATGCTGATGTTCATTAGTGATCAAAAGAATAGCTGAATCCAAGTTCATGCAATTGCAGCAGAATCCAAAAGACACATTTAAGAGGTTGTTGACTATGTGAGCACTCAAGCACAATTCAAATCATTTTCTTTCACTTTGAATGCACAGACCTATAATCTGCATATGACAGTATTTTGCATCTCAGTGTTGCCTGACATTCTGTCATGTCATTTTCTTAGACAAGCAAGACGTATTTGCGCAATCATAACTCATCGGCAAAGAGGTAAGAATCTCCATGCTGTATTTTTTTCACAGAGGAAGAGAAGTTAAGGTGGGCTAAAATGGCAGAAGAGATCAGATGATGAGAGAAATAGACATAACAGACAAATCAAGTCCCAAAGATGCTTTTCCAAAAGGCAACAGGACTTTCTTGTTTTTTTCCCCCGTGAAATGTTTCACTTCTCATCCAAGAAGCTTCTTCAGTTCTTGGATGAGAAGTGAAACATTTTCAAGGGAAAAAAAATCCAAGTCCAGTTGGATTTTAGAAAAATACCTCTGGGACAATCATGACCTGGATAATTGAAAATCTCCATAGACACTTGACAACCCAAGCTGGACCAGAAACCTTTCAAGATTCTGAAACTATTGCCTGTTCCAATGCCAGAGTTAGGACTTCTGAAATGTGCAGAAGGCTGTTGAAGTAGGATGGAAAGATAATCTCATTGCACTACCGTACCTAGAAGGAAATCTTGATATATCAACAAGGGGGCATGTTTTGAAAGAAGTGTGAAGACACCAGTCTACCAGCCTTAGGAATTGACAGATAAGCCTAACTCAGGGGCAACCTTAAACACTCAAAGAGCCACAAAGGTCCTAACTGGAAGCCCCCCATTTAATTCTGGAGTCATTGGAAGTCCAGTCTCCTCCTAGCAGGGCATCCTCTTTTCTCTACCTGTCCTAACTGAAAGTCCTATCAACTGTGGAGCCAACCAGTGACAGGGAGCCGCAGCAGAGGAATGAAAGAGCCACCTGCGGCTCCAGAGCCGCGGGTTGCTGTCCCCTGGCCTAATTGATACTTTTGTTTACCTATAAGAAAAGGGAGAGGGGAAGTAGAATTAGCACTTACAAGTAAGATTTTTTTTTTGCATTGCAAGCAAAACGTATGGTATAGTTTAGTTAGATAACTAAACCAGCAGGTCATAATTTGTAGCCACATTCCATTTCTATAAAATGTGGGAGGGGTGGGGATACTCTGCTCATTTATCTGAACTGATTAAAAATGCCTCATTACTCTTTTATGCTTGGAAATGAAACTAAGAACCTATCTATTGCATGAATTAAAAAATAGCAGAAGATTTTGTATATGCTGAAGCTTTTGTTTCTGGTTGTGAACTCAAAGAAATTGCCTCAGTGCAATAAACATTCCTTACTACATTTATGCATTTCCCATTAGGCTGCTGAAGATCCAAATTTGGTGTACATATCTGCCATGCATAAAGCCTTTACTTATCAAATTTTGTTCAATGTCACTACTTGTAATCTTTTATTTAAGTCACACAGTCACACTGTAACTGAACCACACCATTTTCTTCCAGTTATATCATCTATCTATGCAGTCTTTCCCCTTTTCAACCTAATTACATTATTTATTACTTCTTTTGCATAATTTACTTTGATGCCAACAATTAAAATTAATCTTATTGTTCCAAGCCATAGATTTACTGCATTATGTATAAAGTGGTAAAATAATACAATTTAATTTATATACAGGTGAAACTCAAAAAAATAAAATATTTTTCAAAAATTCATTTATTTCAGTAATGCAAGTTAAAAGGTGAAACTAATATATGAGGTAGACTCATTACATGCAAAACAAGATAGTTCAAGCCATGATTTGTCATAATTGTGATGATTATGGCTTACAGCTCATGAAAACCCCAAATCCACAATCTCAGAAAATTAGATTACATGCAATCAATAAAACAAGGATTGTACATAGAACAATATTGGACCTCTGAAAAGTATAAGCATGCATATGTACTCAGTACTTGGTTTGGGCCCCTTTTGCAGCAATTACTGCCTCAATGTGGCGTGGCATGGAAGCTATCAGCCTGTGGCACTGCTGAGGTGTTATGGAAGACTAGGATGCTTCAATAGCAGCCTTCAGCTCTTCTGCATTGTTTGGTCTCATGTCTCTCATCTTTCTCTTGGCAATGCCCCATAGATTCTCTATGGGGTTCAGGTCAGGTGAGTTTGCTGGCCAATCAAGCACAATAATCGCACAGTCATTGAACCAGGTTTTGGTGCTTTTGGCAGTGTGGGCAGGTGCCAAGTCCTGCTGGAAAAAGAAGTCAGCATCCCCATACAGCTCATTTGTGGAAGGAAGCATGAAGTGCTCCAAAATCTCCTGGTAGATGGCTGCATTGACCCTGGACTTAATGAAGCACAGTGGACCAACACCAGCAGATGACATGGCTTCCCAAATCAACACAGACTGTGGAAACTTCACACTGGACTTCAAGCATCTTGCAATGTGTGCCTCTCCATTCTTCCTCCGTACTCTGGGCCCTTGGTTTCCAAATGAGATGCAAAAGTTGCTCTCATCAGAAAAGAGGACTTTGGACCACTGAGCAACAAACCAGGTCTGTTTTTCTTTAGCCCAGGTAAAATGCTTCTGACATTGTTTGTTGTTCAGGAACAGCTTGACAAGAGGAATACGACATTTGAAGCTATGTCCAGGATCCGTCTGTGTGTGGTGGCTCTTGATGCACTGACTCCAGCCTCAGTCCACCCCTTGTGAAAGTCCCCAACACTTTTGAATGGCCTTTTCCTGACAATCCTCTCCAGGCTGCGGTCATCCCTGCTACTTGTGCACCTTTTTCTTCCACACTTTTCCCTTTTACAGAACTTTCTATTAATGTGCTTTGATACAGCACTTTGGGAACATCCAACTTCTTTTGCAATTACCTTTCCCTCCTTATGGAGGGTGTCAGTGATGGTTTTCTGTACAACTGGCAGGTCAGCAGTCTTTCCCATGATTGTGATTCCTACTGAACTAGACTGAGAGACCATTTAATGGCTCAGGAACCCTTTGCGGGTGTTATGGCTTAATTAGCTGATTAGAGTGGGACACTTTGAGCCTAGAATATTGCACCTTTTCACAATATTCTAATTTTCTAGGTTGTGGATTTGGGGTTTTCATGAGCTGTAAGCCATAATCATCACAATTATGACAAATCACAGCTTGAACTATTTTG
The DNA here is from genome assembly GCF_009769535.1 of Thamnophis elegans. Lineage (NCBI taxonomy): Eukaryota > Metazoa > Chordata > Lepidosauria > Squamata > Natricidae > Thamnophis > Thamnophis elegans. Next base: position 72,746,363 of record NC_045543.1, on the reverse strand, counting down.
CTTTGCATGTAATGAGTCTATCCCATATATTAGTTTCACCTTTTAAGTTGCATTACCGGAATAAATGAACTTTTGCACGGTATTCTAATCTTTCGAGTTTCACCTGTACAACTATATTGATAGCCATTAAAACATTTATTCCAAGAATAAAATAATTTTCATTTGGTAATGCTATGAGGGATATATTTATGACGTTCAGCTATAGCTTGAGCAAAACCTGCCCATTTCCACAAGGTAGCCATACTTACAGGATTCATGTCAACTTCTGTTCTCGCTAAATTACTCTCTTTCCCATAGAAATCTCCTTCCAGCATTCGTTCAGTTCAATTTTAACACATCTATTGTCTCGAGATAGATGGGAAAAAACTTAACAAACTAAAATAAAACAAAAGAATAGAATAGAATAATAGAAAAAAAATAAAAAATCTATTTAAAATTCAAATTATTTTCTACAGGCTCCTAGTGTAGATTTTTAGGTTTTGTTACTAATTTACAACTCTCTCTCTCTCTCTCTCTCTCTCTCTCTCTCTCTCTCTCTCTCTCTCTCTCTCTCTCTCACACACACACACACACACACACACACACACACACACACACACCACAAACACAAACACTAACACTATCTTTGAATGTTAACCTTACTATCTTTGATTAAATCTCCCACATTTTTTCTTGAAAACACATTATAGATTGTTTTTATTTAATTATCCTCACTTTTACAGTGATGATTCTATTCTCCAGAGTCAGTGTGATACAGAAAGTTAAGGTATTGGATTGACACCAGATTCTTGTTCACTTTCAGCCATGCAAATTCACTGGATGACCTGACCAATCTTCTTTCTTTGCTCTAACTATTTCTCCTAGGCTGTGACTGGGAGGCAGGAAAAGAGCAAGGAACAATGTCTCAACCTCCTATATAAAATACAGGATAAATTAAATCAACCAGTCTGTTTTTCCCCAAGCCTCTTTTGCTTCATTATTCCACCAAACATCTCTTTTCATGCTTTAATTCCACACATTCCTATAGCACTTTGTAACATAATTATTTTCACTGAATTCCAAGAAGCTTGTGCTGGAATATTGATCTATCTTCAAATTCTTTTTCATGCAGAATTTGTAATGTTCTGTTCTTAGTTTTTCACTTTGCAGAATCTTTTGTTGACACTATCAAATAATGTCCCATGTCCCATGCCCCATGTTCATACACCACAACATAAATTTCATCACTATTTCAGAATAAGTAATAAATCATTCTTCAGGTTCTTTTCTTTTTTGTGTATGTAAGAATAGTTAAACAGATGTAGGAAAAGATGAGGCAGAGCTGGGAGGCAGAGTTAAGCAAGTAACCAGTCTAGAGTTGTTACATTTCCATAAACAGTATGAAGCCAACCCTTCTTGAATTCCATTGACAATTTTCTAGTACCATCTTAGTGCTGACCATTAATTGACTGAATTATTTTGAATAGACATGAACAATGAAGCAATTAAATGGAATTTAATGTGTGGTACCCATTCTTTGTGCCTGCCACAGATCCAAACAATAACAAAGCAGTTATTCTCTATATAGAACTTTGAATAGCCTGATGACTTTTTTTGTAATTTATCTTCTTTTCCTCATCCACCATTTAAGTAGCAAACTGCCATTATCATTAGAAATATGCAACTTTATGCAAATATGAAAGCCTACTTTATTACCAAGTACAATTATCTGTATCATACAAATAATGCTTTCTGACAGACATTTTCATGCTTTCCTTTCTAATTAAATGAACACAGTTCATACCTCTGCAAATTAATTGAAAATCTGAAATATGATTATTCATTTTTTCTACAAATTTGCATCTTTGAATTTCAAGAGGAAGGGCCAATTGACAAAGAATTGTTCCTCATTCCCCAGTAACTACTCATCTAATTTCAAACAATAATATCAGATATTAATATTGTCATGTAAATAATTGTTGAATATGAAGAAAAAAAACATTTACTGTTTTATTCTTAATTGTAAGCTGTAATAAATTAAGAAAATGCATATAGCATGGCAATTTTCTTTTTTCACCCAAGTCTGAGATTGCTAAATATTGCTCATTATATATGTAAAAATCCCAACATATGCTGCCTGCATCATTTTAACAGAGATTGGAAAATTTCCTTTTAACACTCCAATTGTTAAGCTCCTTCCAATTCAGAAACTATGCTTTGTCTAGAAGGATCATGGCCTTAATGTTCACTTGATTATTATTCTCACCCACAATGAAAGGAATAGTACATTTCCTTTTAAGATGTTTAATGTGCATGCTGCTGTTTATCATATTCTGAAGACATTTGTTTTAAGACAAAGCAACTGGAAATTCAGCAATTGAACGCTTGCCGGGAACAATAAAACCAATTAGTTGCAACATGCAATAACTGTATAAAACTGAACATCTTGAATGATAAATTCTGTATACAACAAGAGTATCAATGTCTTATAATCTGGCATGATTTTGCAATCATACCATCGTGCCAATCATGATGGCATTTTCAAGGGGGGGGGAGGAAGAGAGAATCATAACTGAAATGTGTTGTTAATCATTCTTTTTAATGCTGACGGTTCTTCTAACAAGCAGACTTTCTTCCATGGCATTTAACATTTTAATCTTTGCATCAATGATATTGCTACAGTCCTTCTATCTCTACATCAGGGAACACTGTATAAGTTCTCTTAGTCAGAAGCACTACAGTTCTTTGCTCTGTGACAAATCATTTACGTTTTTTTCTCTTATGTCAGCTTTAATATACTTTTCACATTCCATCACTCCTTATTATACGTCATGCTCCCCTACCATCCAATAAGTTGATAGTAAAAGATAAATTCATCTCTTCAGAGTTCCCAATGGAATTCCTATTACAATTAAAATCTGGCTTTTAATAATTAATTACACTGCTAATAAATTACTTAAATAGTAATTACATTGCAGGCTGATAATAATATTATATTGATATTCAGAAGGTTCATTGTATGATGTTAGCCCCACTACTTTAATCAAGAAGGTTGCTGCTTGAATATTTACAATTTTTAAATAAGGGGAAGTTAGTGTGATGTCAGGTAGTTTTATAAACTACATTCTCCTATATTAAACCAAAGCCTATAGACCACTTTGAAAATTTAAAGACAAAAACCAGATGTAAAATTCAATAACTAAATTATTCAATTATCTATTTTAATAATCTATTGAATTATCTATTTCCTAGATAACATTTTGAGCTTACTGATATTTATACTTGAAAATCCTTTCTGTTAATTAAACAAGATCAGGCCAATAAAGATTCCAATACAAGTCTGAAACATTTTCAAAAAAGTGCCTCAATTTTATTTAACAGTTTATTGGTCAAATTGCTCTTTAAAATGTTGCATACCGATGCATTATAAATATTATAACTTTGTATGTAGTTTAACTTCAATATTTTCATCTCTAATTGATTTATAAAAATAAATGATCAGACAGAACTGTATCTATTTCAACATTTTGATTTGTTTGGTTGCTCTTTGATTGCTGAATGTAAAACTAATTAATTCAATGCAGTATTTTTCAAACTTGGAAACATTGAATTCTGAGGATTTAAAATCCCAGAATTCCCAAGGTTGTATGAAACCCATACTTCTTAAAATTGTCAAATTTGAAAAACACAATTATAATATGATGGCAGCAAGTTATAGGATCAGTTAAAATATAAGTGCTTTAATGTTCACAAAATATCGCTTCATGCAATTCTGAGTAAATTATCTGTTCAGTTGAAATATTTTCTGTTGCATATCAAATCTACTAGATGAGGGGTGTCAAACTTGCGGCCCAAAGGCTGGATGCATCATGTGCTTGCCACCCCTACCCCTATTTTAGCAAAGGGGGGAAAGTTGCATGACACTACTATGTTAGATTGTAAAAGTCACTAATAACTTACTATCATTCAATTGGACTTAATCATTTATATACATATAGGATGAGTGTACCAGATGCCTTCTACATGACATGAGGGAATTAATTCCAAGGTAAAAAAGCCAGCAGTTGACTGGAAACTCTGAGAATGCAGATCAGGCTACCTAGAGTTCACCGGCTTGGAGAAATTCAATTTACATTCATTCAAAGAATGTATTAAGGAAATGCTCTAATCATGCAGCATATATGAGAGATATATATGAGAGACAGGCAAACTCCAGCCTCTGGGACACAATTGTACTACTACTTGTTTTAATTATCTACTGAAAATATATGGTAAATACATAGTACTTATGTTTCTGCAGCTGAAAAACTGAGTGTTAAGCATGGGTAAACTGTTGCGCTGTTAGATTGCCTGACATTTGGTAAGTATCCTGCAAGTCACCTGATATTCTATCTATCTTTGTATTTGTTACTGTTCTTCACCAATTAAGGAAATACCTTATGACAAAATGAAGTCATACAGGTTATTTAAAGTTGTTTAAATTGTTGAGTCATGTTCATATAGTTGTCTTGACAATAATAGAGAAATACAATATTTGTAGCTCAGGATTGAACTTTGGGGTCCTTTGGTGCTCTCTGAGTTTGCAGAATTTCATTACCTAACTAGGTAACTTCATCAAAGCTGCATTGTTTCTGAATATATTCTTAGGAGAATCCTGGCTAGATCATTGAAACTACATAAGTCTCCCATCCTGTAAAGATGGTCATTTTACAAGTTTTCAATAACTATCTGGCTTAGGCTCATATTTCTGCAAATGAAAACTTTATATTTAACATTGCAACAAACATTCATTGGATTATCAAAAATAAGGCTTTCAAATATCCAAAGCAATTTAAATAGGTGTAGAAATAACCTGATTTATTTCTGTATTTATAGTTTGCTACTTAGTACCCACGCGGAGTCAGTTCTTTCCTTTATTTATTACCTATACAGAATTATGAAAAAATAGTGTCAGTTGTTTTTATTTCAGGATGCAAGAATCAGCATTTCCCTCTGTTTCTTACTTACATAAACAATAAACTCATGCAATCTGTCCTTCCTATTTATATTCATCTGGTATTTAATTAAGTCCTATAAAGCTGTACACCTGCAGTGCTTTTCACCTCAGACTAATGTGCTTACTTTAACAATGCATTGCAACATTATACCATATTTTTGTATTATGTAACAAACTATATTAGAACAGGCATAAAATCCAACTTTGGAAAATCCCAAAGTATAGTGTTCAAAAATCTGTCTTTGTAAGGTACATTCATAAAGTGCTTTAAGACTGATCTTATCCCTATTTTCAAACTTTTGGTGGAACAAAAAAAGCAAAGCCTAGAAATACAAAAATTACAGTATCATTCAAAGAGCAAATATGCAAGGCTCACACCAAGGGTGGGTTCTGGCCGGCTTTACTGCTGGTTCACTCGTGCGCATGCTTTGCACGCACACGTGCACAATTCAATTAAACTTGTTCTGCGTATGCACAGAACATAAAAATAAGATGGCGGTGTCAATGGCGCCAACCAGAGAGTCAGTTCAGGGATGTGGCAGGCCTGGGTCGCTGCCGGTTCCAACGACCCATGCAGCCATACCACTACCGGTTCAGCCAAACCGGGCTGAACCAGTAGGTTCCATCTCTTGTTCATACCAAGAGGTTTATGATATTTGATGATAATTTGATGGTTTTATATGTATGTTGTAGGTCTCTTGGTCCAACTGAATGTTTTACTGATTCTTTAGTTTGAGTGATTTCCTCAGAAACTATTGTAACCCCCATATGGTATAAACTTAATACATTTTCTTGCAGATATGAATACAAGATGTGCTATTATTTACAGATTTCAAAAGAAGAAGAAAGTGATACCAATAAAGGAGAGTATTTAAACCTCAGGGTTGAAATGGAGGGTCCTTGATGCACTTCAAACTTGGTTGTTTTCTTGCAGACGTTTCATTAGCCAAACGAGGTGACATAATCAGTGCAAGAAAACAACTAAGCTCAGAGAGAAACCAAGGAGCTCTCAAGAAGCAAGAGAATATGCAGTAGGAATTACAAACGTTTGGAGAACCTTTCAGTATTTTGTTAACATCTCCTTTGGCAGAAACAACTCCAAAGGCTTCCTTTAGCCAGCTAAGAGGCTCTTATTCTGTTTGGATTTTCCCCTGACTTCCTTGCAGTGCTCGTCAAGGTCAAAAACATTTTAAAGTTTACTTTTACTTGCATATACTACATATTTTAAATCTTCCAAAGTTGGTTTATTTTTTTCTATAGAAGTAAAGTCTGGAGATTGCAAATGCTCTTATTTATCTGTATTTTTTTATAAGTACTTCATGGTTGATTTGGAGATGCATTTTGGATTCCTCTCTTGCTGAAAAAATGAACTTATTCTCAGATTCAGTTTTTCCACCATTAGGTAGAAGACTAAAAAGGTTTTTGCTAGCACAGTACCAAAACTGTTCAGAACTGGAAAACAGTCTAGCTGTGGAATTGATAGGCTGCAAAGTTTAGTTAACACCGGAATTGTTGTTCACTGGTTCACATTAAAGCATAGATTATGCAACAGTAAGCATGGGATCTGCAAAGGAAAATTATTATTCTCCCACTTCATTACAAAAGTCATTGCCTGAATATGAATGCATGAATGAAATGACTTGGAACAAATGCTTTGGATTGAAAACTTTAAAAAAAACACCCAACTGATTTTTGTCACATTTGAACAAAGAAGAAGAAGAAAAGAACACCTTGTGAATTGTTAAGTATGGGGATGACTCTATTATGTTTTAAGATTATGTAATAACCAATGGCACTGGAAATATTGTGGGATTGGAACAGACAGGAAAAATGGATTCAACTAAATTCCAGTATATTTTACAATCTACAGTATGTTTCAGAGTTAATGAAGAAATATACTTGAAAAGAGAATGGCTTTTTCTGCAAGACAACAATCAAAATAAATCTTGATATATATTGTCCTAATAAAATCTTGATTCACAATCAACCCTGATAAAAGTTGGGGAAAGCAAAAACCAGACTAAGCAAAAGTTTAAATACAATTTTAATCCTTTATGAAGTAAAATGAAAGATGTTTAGAAAATCTAATGAACCTCACATTTCTTTCCTAAAATATATATTATCCATGGATTTGCATTATGTTAACACCTGAATAATATCTAACTGATCTGTAGAAAGTTTCACATGTTTCTCCCCAAGTTTTAAATTCTATTCTAATCTTTATTTTGTTCTAGTTCAACAATTCTTTAAAAAAGTACACTATCAGATATTAGATCAATAGATGTATCTGATTAGTCCCATTGCAAGTTATGCTAAAAGATAAAAATTCAAAGCAATTTCTAAATTTGACTAGAAACCATGAGAAGGACTATAGCATTTCCTACTAGCTATATTTTACTTCCCTTTTACTTTAACAGGTTTGATTTTATTGATTCTAACCTAGCAATCAGATACAATACCAGCATAATTACTCTTGTTATCTTTAACTATAGAACTGACCAGCTGTTTTATAAAGTTTATGACATTTTGAGTGTGTTTTTCCTCAGATAGTAATACATTGTACCAATGTGCAATGCTTAATATATTATATGGTTATAGTATGTTATTTTGGAAGCAAGTGCTAGTATGTCTGCTAAAAAGCTTGGCCAATACACCCAAGGTACAGTAATAGGATAAACTCAGGAATTATTGAAGATTTTATTTCAGTTTAATATATAGTAAGTGTCAAAGACAGTTTAATCAGGTTAAGTGTAAAGGTGAATGATGGTATTTGAGAGGATATAACAGGAATATATAAAGAAAACTGGGCTTATATGTATTAATCCCTGTAAGGCAAGGCTTGGTTAAATAAAATCTGTACAGAGAGATCTTATATGAGCTTTTTCATGTCCATATTTGCATCTATAAGCTCCATTTTAATAGATTTTACAGAGAATCCATTTCTGAAATTTTAATATGCACCTTTTTACATGTTAACTCTCAAATTAATATTGCAAAAGCAGATTATATATATATATATATATATATATATATATATATATATATATATATATATATATATATGTTGTTGTATTTGTGCTGATAAATGTGTGTGTGTGTGTGTGCGCGCGCGTGCACTCAAATACTTGACCAGTAATATTTAACAGATTGTAATTCAGAGTGAGTAAATATGAATTTAATATCTCAAAATGTAAATATAACCAGGCCTTTATTTTAATATGTGTTCTTTTCATAGATTATATTTTTATATTTTTGTATTTTTTTAAAATTCATACTACACCAATTAGAAATATAAATGTATGTAAAAAATTGTTGATGATCCAGGAAGTAAAATAACAGAACCGTAAGCAAACTGTTTATTAAAAATAAGATATTTTATTTATTTTATTATTTAGTTTATTTTAGAATATTTACAAGACCACTTATCCTATATAACATAACTCTGGGAAACTCACATCAATAACCATAAAAACATGTAAAAATGAAAAATAAATTAATACAATATCAAATTCCTAAAAGGGTACAGTGCCTGGCGGCATCAGACAACACTCCCAATAATAAAAAACACTGAATTCCACCTTTACTCAACCCTAATGCTTGGAAGAATACATAACTTTTTAAGATCTTCCAGAAGACTGAAAGAGTAGAAGTTTACCAGTCCTCAGAACTGGAATGTTTAATTGACTAACAGAGTTGGAAGGGACCTTGAGGATCTTTTAGTCCAAATACCTTCTCAAGCAGGAAACCCTATAACCATATATCAAACCTATGGCACACTCCACCACACATGTGTGCATGACTCTAGCCGGCCAGTTGATTTTCGGGTCTCTACTGCACATGCACGGGGGTGAGCTGCATGCAGAAGACACACAGGGGCAGGGGGGTCGTGCATGCATGCACAGGGCGTGGGCGGTATAGGGAGCACTGCCCAGTGGCCTGTTTTTGGTTCCAGGAGGCTGCAGGGAGGCCTGCTAGGCCCAAGGAGGCTTCAGGAAGGCTTGCAAGGCCCAAAATGGGGCACGGTAGGTCACATGAACATGCATGGGAGAGCAGAGGGGGCTTGCATGCACATGCATTGAGGCAAGGTGTCATGTGTGCATGTGTGGGGGGTGGGGTGTCACATGTGCATTGCATTATGGGTGTGAGCACACGCTGTTGTGCATGCTTTTGGCATGCAATGACAAAAAGATTAGCCATCACTACCCTATAACATTTCAGACAGATGGTTATCCAATCTCTTCTTCAAAACCTCCAGTGTTGGAGCACCCACAACATCTGGAGTCAAGTCGTTCCACTGATTAATTGTTTCAACTGTCAGGAAATTTCTCCTTAGTTCTAGGTTACTTGTCTCCTTGATTAGTTTCCATCCATTGCTTCTTATCCTACCCTCAGATGCTTCGGATAATAAGTTGACCCTTAGATAATTGGAACACTGCTATCAATGTTAGATAGGCAATACAAGGTTGGATTTTGGGACCAGTCTCAAATAGCTGTTTTGGAGTTATCCTTTATGTTCTTAACAAGATAACATTATCAGTCATTATAGTCCAAAGTATGGAGGAAAACAGCATTAGCTACTACTGCTGCTTACTGATCTAAGGAAAGACATGATGATTTTACATGATTTCACTATTAAGAAAGCATGCTTCCTAGGTCCTAATAGATGACCACCTTTAAGGGAATGGATCTAGAGTGCATCCACTCTATCTGTCCTGTCAGATTTGACAGATATGCTCAAGAAGAAGCAGTCCCACAAATACCTGGCTACCAAGTTTTAAACCTTTACATTGGAAAATAACTGGAAAATATCAGATGGTACCACAGGGAGAGCCACATCAGCTATGTCCAAGGAAGTACTGTCCGAAGAGTCAAAGCTTGAGCCAAATCCCCAAACCTTCATTAATACATGCCTACACAATTCTAAAGGAAGCCAACTGAACGTCACAAGCAGGATATGGGAAATTGGACCTAGGAAACCAAGTTCTCCCACCCCCCCGACATTGGGTTTCTCTGCCCAGACATTCTCTTGCAAACTAACTCACATCACAAGGTTGTTGTTATGGGGAAAATAGAAGGAGGAAAGAGTATTATGTATTATGGCATTGAATTACTTACAAAATAATAAAGCTGGGATTTTTTAAAAAAATCCAAGAAAAGTAAAGGGAATTCAGGGACCTGGTTGCTACAGATAATTATATTTCTTGTAGCTTACTTGCTACGATTTCATTACTGTTGGCTTTTTCAAGAAAAGCTTACATAATTAATCAAATTTCAAAGGTATCAATTTGTTGCTTTTTGATGCATTAAATGAACAGTCCACTAAGTTTTTGTTTTGTACTATGCATTATTAGAGAAGAATGTAAAAACTTGCATCTTAAGAGAAAATCTCTGTTCATATATTCCAATAGGATTACAACAGAATCAACTGCATTGCACATGAAGTTTAGAAAAAATCCCTTCATAAACTAATTACAGTATTCAGAACTCTTATTCATCCAATACAAAATGCTATATTTCAATAGTTAAATACTTAAAAGTATCAATTGTTTTAATACTAGCATTGAAAAACAACAATTTGGAAGAAGTAAATCTTTAAATTAAATATTATTATATTTGGCTTCCTATTACTTTTACACACAATGGCCAACAAATGTTAAGTGGTAGCCTTATTTAATGCATACATAAGTGTGGCTTATCAGATATTTTGCATTCCAGACCTTAATAGAAAACATAGCATGCGAACTACTGATCTGCTCCTTATACTACAGGTGTTTTTGCTCTTCCTAAAAAGTGTATGATCAATTTAACTTCTGCAAACTCCACTGGGCTGAAAGAAGAAAAGGACAATGGGAGAAATTATATCGGAGTATTGGTAAAAGAGATAGCTGTGAAATACAACCCATCACCTCTGGTTTTGGTCCTGTTCACTACAAACTTGTCAATCCCAAGAGATGACCCTCAATGGAATGCAACCCTTACGAATTGCAATATAAATATTCCTTAGCTTAGTCTATGGGAAATACAAGAAAAAAAATATCTGTGGACATTCTGAAAATATACTGTTAAAACTCTCTGTCTCTCTCTCTCTCTTGTCTCTGTTTCTCTCTCTCACACACACAGACACCCTTCTCCCCATCTTTGAGTATGATAGTGTTCCATTAAATTATATTTAATAAACCAGATCGACTAACAAAAGGTAGTGCTATTATCTTATTAATGTGATAATTATATTAAGCCTTTGAAATTACTTATAACTTTCAGATATGTAAAATCTTTTCTTGGCTCACCTCAAAAGTTTCATTGCTGGTTGTCAAAAGTCTTATCAGAAAGCAGTATGGTCTCCAATTTACTGTATATATTGTTTCAGAATGAAATCTTCCAAAATAGTCTTGTCTTCCAGTCATGAGCCTAAGCTCATTAATATTTAACTCCAGAATACTCCATGTTCAAATGTAGGTATCTCACATTAAAATAGTATGACTGAAAAATGACTGAAAAAAGTAATATGTCTACCTTGTTATTTTAGAGAAGCTAAAAAGTATAACTAGTGAACTATGAACTAGTTTTACAATGATGATAGAAATCCATCAGCTAATTTCATAATGCAGCATACACTGTACTTATGATTTATAGCTATAACCATGCCAAACAAATGGTTGCATAGCTTGATTTCTCAACAAGAGTAATGGTGGGAAATTAAAATAATGATTTTGTGACATAAGGCTGCTGTGATGATGGTAAGCTAATTTTCAAGGTCTGAGAATTGCAAAAATGTTTTGATAACCAGCAATGAAAAGCTTTCATTTCTTTGCTCTTCTATAAAGTTACTACTCCACCCCACATACTTTTCCTTCCAAGTAATCATATACTTCTCCAGATGAAGGAGAATTAGCATTCCTGGTTTGTTTCCTACATCAGAAAGAATGATCATGCATTTTCAAGCCTGTTCATTAGCCTTATATTTGCCACTGCAGCAATCAACTCTTCAATGTGCATTGATTTAAACAGTAAAAAAAAAAGTTAATACAATTTCTGAAAACATATATCAGCAGATTAACATTTTCATTTCACAAGTCACTTGATCAACTTAAATGCCATAGGATATTTCAAAATGGGATTTTATTTATAACTTTTTTCTCACAAACATATATTTATTGATTGATTCATGTAGTTTTCTTTTTAGATATCATACCACTATTCCCATAAAGCGATGGTGTAAAAAGATTTATTATAATAACCAAATGAAAATTTCATAACTCTGCTGCAATGAATAAAGGAAAATGGCAAAAGTTTCATAGATGTACAAAGTTACACAGTATATAATACAGAGTCAAGCTTCTGTAACAGCATGGTGGCTCAATGGTCAAGATGCTGAGCTTATCAGTTGGAAAGATGGCAGCCCAGGTTCGAGACCCAAGCACCATGAAAAGGGGTAAGTTCCTATCTTCGTCCCAGCTCCTGCCAAACTAGCAGTTTGAAGCCTGGGCATGTGAGTAAATAAATATACTTCATGGGAAGGTAACGGCACCCCATAATGTCATGCTGGCCACATGATCACAGATATAGTTAATAGCAGTGGTGAAATTTATTTTTTTCTACTACCAGTTCTGTGGGTGTGGCTTGATGGTAAGGTCTTGTGACTGAGTGGGCGTGGCCAACTTAATGTCACTCATAGCCATTACCCACTCAATCACATGCCACCACCACCACCAAGCTATGTCCACAGAATCCAGGAGGAAAACAAATTGCGTATGAGTCCATTTACAGTAGAGCTGCTGCTCCCTTTATGGTTCCCCCTCCCCCTCCCTTCCTGGGTCTACCTTAAGGGGGACAGGCTGCAACAGCTCTGCTTTGAACAGAGGAAGAAACATTTGGATTGTCTTTGCCACATAATTCAAAGTTGAATGCACCAGACACAATCTAAATGTTTCTTCCTCTGTTCACAGCAGAGTTGCTGCTCCCTTTATGGTCCCCCGCCCATACCCCTTCCCTCCCAGGGACTACCTTAAAGGTACAGGCTGCAGCAGCTCTGCTGTGAACAAAGGAAGAAACATTCAGATTGGGTGGGCGGGTCGAACATCCAGAATAAGTGAGCGACAACAAGGCGACCATTATTTTAATTTCCCACCATTACTCTTGTTGAGAAATCAAGCTATGCAATCCCTTGTTTGACATAAAGTAGACATGGTTATAGCTATAGATGATAAGCTCATGAAATTAACCAAAATAAAATAACTATCAGCTGAAAACTAATGCTACTACTAAGAAATTGCATCTCACTATGCACTTTAGCAGAAGAGTAACCATTGTTTATTGTCATATACTGAAATGTGCTGCAATTAAGTCTATGTCATCACAATATTCTCAGTTATGCAAAGACATCAATTTTAGCAATTAGATGCATTTTATTACAGCAGCAGAGTCCCTTGTAGGCTGCTAATACTTTGTACAAGATAAGCATGTTTTAATGATTTTAGATAATATAACATGACTGCACATCTTCAAGATTACATGATAATATCACCATAAAATAGATACATATGCCCCATATATCACACATTCATATTACAAGTACAGAAAAACTAAATATTCCATTTGGTCTCTAGAACTTTCAAGATCATGTGAAGTACTAGTACCACTTTAAAAAGCCTTAGTAAGACCACACTTAAGAGAGCTGGAGGCTAAAACATATGAAGGACTGTTGCCGGAATTGGGTATGTCTAGCCTAAGGAAAAGAAGTACTAGGAATGACATGATAGCAGTGTTACAGTATTTGAGGGGCTTCTACAAAGCTGAGGGGAGGAAGGGAGGGAACTATTTTCCAAAGCACCAGAAAGCAAGACAAGAAACAATGGATGGAAACTAATCAAGGAGATAAGCAACCTAGAACTAAAACGAAATTTCCTAACAATGAGAACAATTACCTGGTAGAACAGCTTGACTTCAGAAATTGTGGGTGCATCACTGGAGGCTTTAAAGAAGAGACTGGACAACTACTTGTCTGGAATAGTAAAGATCTCCTATTTGAGCAGGAGGTTGGACTAGAAAACCTCCAAGGTTCCTTCCAACTCTGTTATTTTGTTACTTTGCTATCAGTCACTGATATGGAGAAACTAAATCAATATTGGCTAACATTAATTAAATTTACGATTGATTAATGTTTGGTTCAGCATTGTTATATATTTTTCCTGAAAATCCTCACAGCTTGTCAGTCATTTGTTCTGAAAAGTAATTCTGCATGTAGTTTTAACAATGCAATCAATAATCCATATTAAAAGTGATTAAATTATATGGGATTTTTTTAAAAAAAATGGCATGCAGAAAAATTAACATGAAATACATCATTTTGGGTTTTGATTAATAAGTGAGCTACTTGAAACTGGTTTTCAAAGCAGATGCCACAGTATGATTTCTTATGGGAGTAGATGGTACATAGTAACTCTTTGAAAGCCAAGTCCCCTGCCTTCAAGTTGATCTTATACACATAGCAGTTCCCTTTTTTCCATCCAACATGCAAATTAGATTTTTAAAAAGATCAGAACAGTAATAGAACATCGGTTTTCTTTCTAATACAAAAAGATTAAAACTGAAAATATGCAAACATTCTGTAGTTTCTATTGCTAATTTTTAAATAATCACAAAGCAAAAGGTTCCATCAATTCATTAAAAAAGCAGAGAGCAGATGGCAGTGCTTGTTATAGGGATGTATTTCTCTCCAGGGTACACAAAGTTGCTAAAAATAATGTTTGGCATTCTGAAACGCCTGCAAAAATGTAATATATGTACAAAAAGTATTGATTTCATAAACTGAAAGGATTGAACAAAAGGAAGTGCTCATAATATTATGTTCATTTTCTTTTGAACTTCATGAAATAAATTATCCTTAACTCAGAATTTGCAATGTACCCAAAAAGCTACCTTTTGATGAGTTATAAAATTTACTTTATATTCCATTAATCATTACTGCATTATCCTATTATCTCATCTTCTAGATCAGTTGAATAGCAGCTGCCTTACCTCTCCTTGTCATTGTGACACAACATCAAAGAAAATAATAAATATTCAACATCATTTGTAGCCTACTTCAATTTATTCCTGTACCATCCTTACTAATAATATTTAGCCTAAATATGAGGTACATTACAAGTTATTATTTACAATTATGGAAATTGTGTTCATGATTTTATTTATAGATTGCACCAAATTATTCTAGTGTATACTAGTGTATTAAATGCAAGCATTTAAAAGAGCTTTATCAACTCATTTTTTCAAATAAGTCTGAATTTGTTTTTGCAACAGAAACCACATTAGACTTTGTTATGGACAATTTGTTTCATGACCTAAACAAATCTTAAACAGCTCAGTGGCTTTGAATTGTGACAGCCACAGTATCATTCTGGACTTCTTGTGAGTTGGAAGTAAGATATTATCATTGTTCCTGGGTCCAGTTGGTGGGGTGGGGGGGGCAGGTAGGGAAGCAGTCTGACCAGCAGGACTCTGTTATGGAATATCTTGGTCCTATCCTTAAAGTCTACAGGAAGTTGCTTAGAGAGACCTTTGGTACATTTGAGAGAAGTTATCATGATACATTCCCACTTTAAGCCAAATGGAAAATATGGTAGAATTTGATAGAAGTTATGACTTTGTACTTCCAGATTGAAATGATCTAGACAGGAAGAAATAGAATAAAAGGTTCTTAATTCGGGGGTCTATCTGTCAACAGAGATGAGTATTCTCATGAAGATCATATTCAGCAAATGAGAATCCTCCTAGATCAGTGGTAGGTTTCTATTTGTTTTACTATTAGTTCGCTCGTGTGCATGCTCACACTTGTGTGATCGCGGGATGCTTCTGTGCATGCATCCAGGCAGGTGGGCGGAGCCTCCTGCCACTGCCAGTTCTCCCGATCCGGCTCGAATCAGCCACAACTCACCCTTGTCCCAGATTCATGGCTCCTGCTGGAAGACCTTATCACCAGCACTAACTTTAGTTCTGCCTCACTTTGTACTTTATTGTTTGACTGTGTAAATTGCCAGTATCTGTACAGGTAGTGCTCAACTTAAAACAATTTGGTTAGTGACCATTCAAAGTTACAACAGCATTGAAAAAAGTGATAAGTTTTCACACTTATGACCTTTGCAGCATCCCCATGGACACATGATTTACTTTTGGATGCTTGACAACTGACTCACATTTATGATAGTTGCAATGTCCTAGAATCATATGATCACCTTTTGCAGCCTTCCAACAAGTCAAATTAATGGAGAAATTTAACAGCCATGCTACTTATTTAACAACTGCAGTGATTCACTTGGCAACAGTGACAAGAAAATTTGTAAAATGGGGCAAAACTCCCTAAACGAATTTTTCACTTAGCAACATATATATGGGCTCAATTGTAGGTGTAAATTGAGGAGTACCTGTATTTTAACATTTGGACTTGGACAGCAGCTAAATCACGTGCCAACAATTCCAGATATACTTGGTAAATATCCTGGCATCAAGATCATTTGATACAAAGAAAAATTAGCTGACTACTTTACATTTCTGATTTAATTGTTCAATTAGTGATCCAACAGAAGTTACCAAATAGGTTTGCCTTGATATAGATTTTTGTTTTGTTCTTGCCACATGCATTCTTCAGAAAGACCTAGCTGGCTATTCTAAATTTCTTGTTTTATTCATATTCAGTTTTTTAAAAATCAGTTCAGATCAAATTTAAAGCACTTGTACAGGAACAAAATTGCTCTCCCTTCCTTGCTCTCAATTTAAAATAAAGTCTTTCAAGTAACTACACTCTAGATTCTGAAATGCCAGTGTATTTGCTGAGACTTTTTACTGAGTGTGAAAGAAACTCTTAATGCTTCTTTGAAGACTATTGTAAGATTCTCTGATTGTTTGACTGACCAACCCCTGTCATTATAGTGACTTTGCTATTGTGAACATTTCTTCACAATTATAAAGAAAGTATTCCTTACAATATATCTAGAAAAACAAATTAAACAATAAACATGCTTATTAATCTGTGGAATCATACATTTCTATATTTTGTAAAAGCTTCCATTATTTGGAGCAATATTGTCATGTCTGTCTAATGTTATTTCAACTTTCCCTACTCTGCTTTCTGAATTCAAATTTCTCTAATTATATAAAACAGCAGTTAAGATAATATATACAATTAATATTTAAAAGGCAAATACAATGCAGTGCATCCAATACAGCTTAAGGAATAAGATACCAAAGAAAGAATTATTCTATAATACACAAACTATATAAAATGGCAAATTCCTTGTATTAGAAAATACATATTGGAACATGAAATTGTAACACAGATATTTTTAAGGTTTTGAATTGATTAAAACCAAATTATTAGCTGTAACACATTTATTTAACCTTTCCTAAGTTCAGGAAACATAAATTTTGAAATAATTATTCAGTTAGTCCTACATTCTTTTTTGTACATTTGCAAAACAGCATTTGGCCATAAAACTCATGCTATCCTACAACAGACTGCATCTTTTAGTATGTTTAATAATATGTTGCTCAAACTGATATTTTGCAACATCTTCCTTGTTGAAATTAATTTATGTATATGTGTATGTTAGAGAGGGAAATATAGAATGATGTAAATTTGAACTAAAGGCAGATGAAAGTCTAGATCAAAGAACACCTAAGAGTTATTTTGTTTGAACAACTTTCAATTACTTTCTGGACTAATCTTGGCCTGGTTGTGGCTGGACTTACTGGGGACAATTCTGAACAGGGGTGGGTTACTGCTGGCATTACTGCCAGTTCAGTGAATGCAAGTTTTGTGTGCGTGTGCTCCCTTCGCTTGCTTGCACGCCAGACACATGCAATTCACACATGCACATTTGCACAAAAATAGGTCTGTGCATGCGCAAAATATTAAAAAAGGAAAAAAAATTAAATGAGTGCAATTACAATTGTTCTGCACATGCGCAGAACCAAAAATCAAGATGACGGCCCCTTAGGAGAACTGGTTTGGGGGCATGACAGGCCTGGATCACTGCCGGTTCCAGCGACCCAGGCCGCCAAACCATACCGGTTCAGCCAAACCGATAGGAACCCACCTCTGATTCTGAGTCTTAATGAATTGCTGGGGAATATTAATAAATTCACTAAACCACGGTTAAATGTGTGTATGTGAGTGATCTGGGCAGCACTCTAGGCAAGGTCAGTGTTTGCACTATTTTTCATCTTTTTGACCAATTTCTGTTCTTTTAACAATTTTTTTTTCCTCTGGAGGGAATTAATTTTGCCAGTTCCAGTGCAAGTGTAAACCTGCTAGTTTAGGAATATCACCTGGGGTTTAGATTTTCTTTTTTAAGCCACAGTGTGAGGGAGAGAACAGTAATTATAAAAGTGCCTCCTTCCCTTGACAAAAGGAGAACTGAAAATGTGGACCGAAGTGACTACTATTGAGTACAAATATTTTCCCTCACTCTTCCAGTGCCTAAGCTAAATTCTCTCTCTCCCTCCCTCCCTCTCTCTCTCTCCCTCCCTCTCTCTCTCTCCCTCTCTCTCTCTCTCTCTCTCTCTCTCACACACACACACACACACACACACACACACACACACAAAACGTACAAGATTTACAGTCTGAGAGGGGGGAGGGTCTACACTTCCTCTCAGGTCGCAGTTAGACACAGACTGACCTGCACAGATCCACTCACAGTCATTCATATTGGAGTCACAGCTAGCTATTCGACCAGTGGTATAATTTTCCAACTGGTTAGTTTATCCATACCTGGGCTTTTGCCAGAATGGTCAAAGACCCATAGCCATCCAGGTTAGCACATTTTACCCCATCCAAACTTTTAACCTAAAAAAGGGAAAAACAGCTTAGACTGTTTATAACTGGACAGGAGAAGAGGAAGAATAGAGCAAGCAATGCTTGGGCAAGTGTAATAGCTATTGGCACAACAGAGATATACTGCCAATATCACAACTACAATAAGCAAACTGTCTTGGTCTGAGCCTACCTAGACTTCATCTTTGATGCTCAATAGCAACATTGTTTAAAAGAAGACCTTGGGTTTGGCCTGAAAGTTGTCAACAAGCCTAGTTATAAAGGAAGCCACCATGTCAAGGCCATACCAACAAATGAAATTTTTTGGGGAGGGAGGCAAAATATATTTTACAGACTCTAAGATTTTTTTTAATAAGAGTTAAGTCTGAAAGACTTCCTGTATGACATGACCAGACTGAGCCTGAGGAAGAGATCAAACACATCATCAGGTTCAAGTTTCTTCGTGCTCACAAGAAATCTAAGGCCAGCGCACCTTAAATTCCATTGACTCTTATCTACCACCTATTAGTCTTGACCAAGGGAAGTCCAGATTTTTGTAGAGAGTATAAGCTTGCAACAAACCTTTATATTCATTTGAACTGCCTGAATTTCCTGCCTGGACTTTCTTTACAAATCTTAACCAACCCATAAGTGCTAGGAAGATGGAGTTAACCATGTCTCTGAATGGTCAACAAGCTATTGTTTGATAAAGTGTGTACTACAATAAAAGATCTTGGTGTAATGATTTAGGTGCAAGAAGAAGAAGGAGGGAGTGAGGAGGAGGAGGAGGAGGAGGAGGAGGAGGAGGAGGAGGAGGAGAAGAAGAAGAAGAAGAAGAAGAGGAAGAAGAAGAAGAAGAAGAAGAAGAAGAAAAAGAAAAAGAAGAGAAGAAGAAGAAGATGATGATGATTTTTTTTTTCATTTACATTGTGGTGTGTCCAGTCATTGAAAAAACTTTTTACACACATCTTTTTTTACATGACTTCATCATGAAACATTTCCTTTGTTGGACAAAACTGCATGAAATTTATGCTGTTTTCTTTGCAGTTTTGAATGAAGAATGCTTCACTATAACTCTGGCATTTCAATTGTGAATTTTTCTTTGCTCGACAGAAATGCTAATGATTAAATTGGAGTTTCTGTTTATAGAAAACATATATTATATTTACATACTATTCAAAAGAACAATAACAAAGCTAAAAAATAATTAAAAAGATCACAACCCATACTTTCCAGCAGCCTACATCCAGATACACAGGGATTTTATACTAGACAAATAATCAAGCAGAAAACAATACCCCAATCAAGGAACTGCCAGAGAATACACTACCCCCACCAACACTTAAGGGGGAAATTACTGTTTATAAATAGGGCAGAAATCCATATGCTTACTGTCAGCAACCAAGCTAAGAGAACACCAAGGATTCCACATATAAGGGTTATTAACATACATGACCTACCTGATTAAATATTAATTTTTAAACACATAAACCATCCTCAAAATTATGAAATAAAGTGTATTATCACTCAAATTCAAGTCAATTTTCCCATATGTTTAGGATTAGGCCAAACATCTTTGCTTTTAAGTCTAATATAGAGTGTCAAATTTCTATTATCTAAACAGGCTTAAGAATTCACAGTTTTAATTTTAGAAAGCTAGTGATTCTCTCTCCTATAAATCTGTAAAAAATATAATACAAAGAAAACTGCCTGAAATCATCCTACAGAGACATACAAACAATGGTTCACTGCTTCTTAGAGATCACAGGCAAGGGTGTCATTTTTCACACTTCTATTTGTTACCTAATGGTATTTTAAAGTAAGAAGATTCCACCCATTAAAAAGTAACACTGTGAAAAAGGAAAGCTACCATCTCTCATTTAAATAACTTACAAAAAGAATAATTTATAAATATTGGGAAACCATGAATTAAGGAACATGAGAGTATATTTTAACACAGATGGAAAAATAGATGTTCATATATAAAGACTAGGTAGGAGACTGGAGTCCAAAAACTCAGCTACAGGGAGATATTCATTTATTTATTTACATAGCTTTTTTCCTTGAAATTACATGAACACTGGGTGCCTCACACAGATTTGGTATCATAAAACAGTAACTTTTAAACTACAATGAAAACCATACTAAAGAAACAGACCTGAAAAACAAACCTCATCTATTCCTGAATAGTCCAGAGAAAAGAATTCACCACTTTCCAGAATACAAAAATGTAGGAGGTGCCTACAGAAGACAGCTTCTAGCCTCTCATCTCTTGAACCTTTTCAAAGAAGAAGACAGAGGACATCCCTTCCTGGATTAAGCATATGGAGAAGGCAGTTTATTTGGAGAAAATGGTCCCACAAATAACCTGAACCCAATACCCAAAGTTAAGAACTACACTGTCATGATAAATTAGGAACATAGCAAAAAAGGTTTTCTTGATTGATTAGTCATTTTTGACTCTTTGCAATCATGCAGATCAGGGGTGTCGATCGCATCGTCACGGTGGTGTCACACGATGTATCAGGACTTTCCCCCCTCTTCGCTAAACCAGGCATGGGCATGGCTGGCATGTGACGCATCTGGCCAGAGGGCCGGGATTTTGACTTTGTAGAAATTTTCCATAATGCTGACCCTTCAGCTTTTCCAATGGTCCTCCCATCACCACTGTAAACAGTGTAAGCTCCTGGTCATTCTCTTCTTCTTTCCCAACATTAGAGCCTTTTCCAGATAGTTAGGTCTTCACGCATAATATGTCTGAAGCAGGAGAATTTCAACTTGGTCATTTGTGCCTTGAACAAGAGCTTTGGGTTGATTTTGTGCAATGATTGATTAAACAAATCAACTCACAGTTCTCACTCAAGGCACATGCCTTTTCTTAGAAAATAATATTATTCATTTTTTTATTCACAATCCTGATTAGAAATGTCTCTTCTCCTCACCCTCTAATCATAGAACATTCCTTCAGAAAGTAAAAAAAAGGCCACTAAGAACTGATAGTTGTGAGAATTGCTTCCACATGCTGCACAAACAGGAACAGAAAGGCAACTTGGATATTATATATGGTTCTCAGGATAATTAAAGTCAATAAATGGCCATGAGGATAGAGCAAGACATTGAAAATACGTACAATACAGCCAGGCTATTTTAATTTCTTTATAATAAGAAACAGAGCCCAAGCTGAAAAATTAATAAGGACCAACTCTATTTACGTAGATTATTTAATATAATTCAGAGTTAGGAACAAGTTATGATGTTAGAATCTAGTTTTTAAAAAGCTTGTTAAGGACAAAAACTTTATAAGGACTTCTTTTCGACTTGCAACCATACTGTTTAACAACAGATTTCCAGTCCAAAACAGTGCCACTAACAAACAAACAAAAAATACCTGTATTTTATAGGGTTCTCATAGGAATTTCCTAGTAGTCTTTGAACCCGGAACAAGACAAGGCCAAGGTTGCTTAACTCTTTCAAGGTCAGCCAAAACCAGTTAGATATTGCTATCATCTCTGAAAAAAAAATTGATAACTAGCATTCTTAAGGAAATGTCAGGGATCAAGCTTCACTCAATGGAATATATTTACTTGCTTTCCTGTGTGCTTTTTAAAAAAAATGTTTGACTTCATTAGTGATGTTTCTTCTTTTTCGCAGGTTTATTATGTTTATGCATCTAAAATTGCTTTATTTTTCTTTTTTCTTTTTAAGTTAAAGAACAAAACAGAAATGGATGCATTATTTTAAACGAAGCTGTGGCCATCTGTCACTCTTTCATTAACAACAGAGTAAAATTCATTTTTAAATTATCTGTCTTTAAAGTCTGCTAAATATATTTTCTGGTATATGTACTTAGAGCTTTCCAAAGCAGAAGCACCTGGAGTTTTTATTCCATTTTATAAAGCAACTTGCATAGTTTGGCAGGATTACAGATTAATATTTACAATGATTCATTTATATATATACTGATTTTGCCTACTATATTGATATTTAACATTAGTTACATTCTTTCCTTGTCTGACCAGGTTATTAGTATTGTCATAAAACAAGTTTATACCTAATAAATAATTAACACCTCAACATCTTTTGCATTAATAGTTTATTCTTTCGCAAAGTATCAAAAACACATATAAATAAATAAATTAAATCCGTCCCAGTGTATGTCTACATTGCCAGCATGGTACAGATTGGTTCTGATTAAAGTAAGTGCCAAACTAATCCTTCTGAATATTGTCTTTTTATTGGAGAAAAAGGGTGCTTCTGGGTGCAATTCAAAATGTTGGTTATTACTTTTAAAGTCCTACATGGCATGGGTCCAGGTTACTTGAGGAACTACTTCATCCCAATTTGACTGACTCAGCCCACCAATGCCGGCAGAGGGGGTATGCTGCAGGCCCTGTCAGTCAAGGAATTTTGGCTGGTGTGGTCCAGGAGCAGATCCTTCTCTGCAATGGCTTCTGCCCTTTGAAACATCTTACTCCCTGAGATGAGATTGGCTCACTAGGTGGCTCAGTGGCTAAGACACTGAGCTTGTCGATCAGAAAGGTTATCAGTTCCGCAGTTCGAATCCTTAGTACAGGTCTTCTGAGTGAGCAGGGGGTTGGACTAGATGATCTCCAAGGTCCCTTCCAACTCTGTTACTGTTTAACATACTGTTTACCTTTCTGACCTTCTGTAAGGGCCTAAAGACATGGCTCTGCCAGATGGCTTGAGGCCCAATGGGGGATTAAGAGATGTGATGGCAGAGTGGTTAGAATGCAGTATTGCAGGCTAATTCTGCTGACTATCAGCAGGTCGATTCTGACCAGGTCAAGGTTTTCTCAAACTTCCATCCTTCCGAGGTCAGTAAAATGAGGACCCATATTGTGGGGACTCCGTACATCGCTTAGAGAGGGCTGCAAAGCACTATGAAGTGGTCTATAATTCTAAATGCTATTGCTATTACCACACTGGAGGTGGTTGATGAATTAAGAGGCAATCCCACCTTTCATCCCCCCTGTTTCCTCCCTCCCCACCTTTTAATTGTAACTTTACTTTGGGTTGTAATTCTATTTTTATTGTCCTTAGAAATATTTATCTTTGATAGTTTTATCGCTTTTAAATGCTGTAAGCAGCTCAGAGTGGCTGCAAAGTGAGATGGGCAGCAAACAAATTTAATAAATAAATAAACAAAACAAAAATAACATATGCTTTATTGAATGTAGCCTTCAGTACTATATATTCTGCTTAGGGAGTTTAATTTGGGCTAGGTTGTAATAAGAGACAAGCACCACAACACATCTCAAACAATAACCTTATTCTTGGTTACTGCTAAACATAGTCTCCCAACTGCTTCTTCAGATGAAATAAGAGGCAAGCTTGCATTGCACAAAGCTGCATAGAAAGCAACGGTATAAGAAATACAAAAAACACTAAGCCACACAAACTACTGAAATAAAGAGATAGGGATGGTGGCTTTATCCTTTATTGATTGATAATGTATGTAATCCTCACAAAGGGAGTCCTTGACTTACAATCGCAATTGGGACCAAAATATCCATTGCTAGACAAGGCAGCTGTTAAGTGAATCATGCCCAATTTTATGACCCTTTTTTTGCCATCACTAGAGTTGTTAAACGAATCACACATTTAAGTGGATCTGAATTCCCCACTAACTTTGCTTGTCAGCAGCTGACTTGGAAGGTTGCAAATGTCAATCATATGTAACATCTTAAATACATGCCAGTTCCCAAGCATCTGAATTTTAACCACGTCACTATGAGCATGCTGCAAAGGCCATAAATCTGAATATTAGTTGTAAATTCACTTTTTTTTCAGGGCCAATATAACTTCAAACAGTCACAAAATGAATCATTGTAAGTATTAATCTGTAATCCTGGTAAACCCTTCTAATTTGAAAGCTTTATTACAAAGTGTTTAATATGGGTTTGCAACCCTCTGAATAGAATTTGGGTAAATATGTTCACTTATTATAATAATATAATAGTATAATATTATAATAGTGTCATAATATTGCCTTCCTCCACCTGGCCCTTTCCTGATGGATTAAGGAGTCCTAGCCAATAGAGGCAGACAACATGGCTGGGGATGTTGGATGTTGTACTTTAAACATCTGGAGGGCATCTGGTCGGAAAGGCTATTCAACATGATGGAATATAACACATAACATCATACAGAAACAGAAAATGACAATTGTTACATATAAAAGCAATTCAAAATTTGTGACTGAACTGCAAATAAGAAAGGGTTGCAGAAAAAGAATGGTTGTTTTAATTCTGGTTGTTTTTAATTGTTTTTACACTGTTTTAATTAAAGACCAGTTTTGATTTCAGAAATGTATTTAAAGAAAAGTTTAGCATTTTAAAATGGATGAAATAAAATCTATTTTTCCCTGTAAGGTCAAAGAATTTGAAAGAATACAGTGAACCTAGTTAATATAAATGGTGATAATTATAAAGATTATTAGGTGCTAATAGAAATACATATTATTTCCACAGCAAGGAAGATAAAGCAGAAATGGTTAAATTGATTTTTTTATTCAAAGGGGAATAAGTACATTTTTAATATTTAAGAACATTTTTCATTTGGATATCACTTCTGGATTTTGTGCTTGTGATAAAAAAAATGAAACTTTGACTTTGGTTTTGTCAGTTAGATAGCTTTGATGTTGTAGAAATTGCTAGGTTATATACTACTACTTGAGAGACTGCCTACTGCACTTGAGAGACCGCCTACTGCCAATTACCTCCACTAGGCCAATAAGATCCCATACATTAGGCCTCCTCTGAATTCCATCAGCCGGTCAATGTCGACTGGCAACTACCCGGAGGAGAGCCTTCTCGGTTGCTGCTCCGACCCTATGGAACGAACTCCCCGTGGAGATTCGTACCCTCACCACCCTCCAGACCTTCCGCATAGCCCTTAAAACCTGGCTGTCCCGACAAGCCTGGGGCTAAGATTTCAACCCCACCTGAATAGTATGACTGTTGCATTTTTTTAACGATGTACTGTTTTATGTGTGTATTTTGTCTTGTACTCCCCTCCCCCTTGGATTGTGAGCCGCCCTGAGCCCCCCCAGAGAAAAGGGCGGCATATAAATAAAGTAATCCTAATCCTCATAATCCTAATCCTACTATGTAAAAGCAAAAAAATTCAGCCTGGAATGTTTTTATCTTGTAGTGTGCTAAAAAGAGTAGGAAGTTAATACTTTTTTTTTCTTTTTTCCCTTGTACCTTAGATTTTCTTTTTCCCTCGCTTTTTTCTTCCCCTAATTTCCTATTTTTATTTTTCTTGGTATTTTATATATAGATCAAACAAGGAAAGCTAATGATAAAAAGAAAGAAAAGAAAACCTATGGTTCAGTAAAGTGGATTTTCTGAAATACTCTTCAGCGCACAAGGTGACATGTTCACTTCAAATTCTCATCAGATTCTAATTGGTAACCTATAGATATAAAGTTATATCTATAAATATTTACATACACATACCCACACTCATAGCTAAAGAGAGAGAGACTGACCTAAAGTCACCTACCTAGTTTTGTGCCCAAGGGAAGATTGGAGTTCAATATCTTTCGGCTTCTAGCCTGTAACAAATACTAGTACAAATAATGTGGTTAACTTATTATTCTAGATTTTGTTTAATTTCTAGAAATGTGAATTCCATTACTACCACCACCATCACAATATCATGTATGTGTGAACTGATTAAGGTAACTATGCAACAGGAGACCATGAGTTTTTAGTTCTCCCTTAGACTAAGCCAGGTGGGTAATTTAAATCAGTGAATAAACAAGTACTAATAAAATGGTTCTATTAATTGGTCATATTAATTGGAGTCCAAATGCAATGCAAATGTTTGTTTTTTTTTGTTTTCAGTCCCTGCCTCGCCTCACCTGGCTTTCCCTTCCCTTCCCTTCCCTTCCCTTCCCCTATTTATTTGACAACTTGCATACTGCCTCAAACATTGAAATGACTTTTGCCTTAAAGCAATTACTTGTAGTTTTTAGTTTAATAATAAAAGCAATACTGGTTGAAAGCTAAAATGGCTTTTGCAATTTGCATTTCTAAACTGCCTCCTTTAAATCTAATAATAACATCCATCTTTCCACTCTGTATCTCAGTAGAAAATTGATAGAAAAATGTCAACATTGAAATAATATGTGGCCATTGTAAATTTGGGCTAATAGACATCTAGCATCCATACACATTGCAAGCACACCAGCCTCACAATGTTGTTGCTATGGGGAAAACAGTGTTTTGCAAATAAAATTGGGATATACATCTAGTAATAAATAAAAATAAAAGGACTCTACAGTATGCACACAGAGTTGTAACTGTGCAAACGCTAGATTGTACAAACATTTACATTGGTGCAGTACCTTCATTTTTATAGAGAAACTTTCCATTAAAGCTCCTTTACAGAATTGTTGCATACCCTGCCAACTAGTGTTTGGGGGACTAAATGCAATGTTCTTATGATAGTCCTAGATATTATTTCTATTTCAGAGTAAATCTAAGTATTCTTGACTCCCTCCTGATATCTTTCCGAAATGGCCATGTTCAACAGCCATTATATCAGGCTGCAGCTGGCCCACCCAGTCAGGCAGGAAAGGTATGCTGCAGGTCCCTTCAGTTAAAGAATTCTGACTGGTGGGGGTCTAGCCAGAGAGCCTTTTAACTAATTTTAACAGTGTTTAACCATGATTGCCTTCTTTAAATTTTAAATTTTATATACTATTTTTATATTTTAACATTTTATTGTGCACCACCCTGAAGTCCCTTTTTGAGGAAGATGGGTTGTTCAAAAATGTTAAAAATAAGATAAAATAAAATCTCCATGATACTATGCACAAAGAAAATTCTACTGAAATGCACATACTGGTTAATGATCACAATAAAGATAATTCCTTCCATTCCAACATGTGTGAGGATGAATGCTACTTCTTTTTAATGAATAAACTTCATACTGGATGCTTATTTTAAATAGTTTGCTTATTCTTTCTTTCTTTCTTTCTTTCTTTCTTTCTTTCTTTCTTTCTTTCTTTCTTTCTTTCTTTCCTTCCTTCCTTCCTTCCTTCCTTCCTTCCTTCCTTCTGTTTCTTGTTTGTTTGTTTGTTTGATTGATTGATTGAAAAAAGAAAGAAAGAGAAATAAAGAAGTGGGCTTGAGTAATCCATAAAGGTGTGAAATTTTGAAGTTAGACTGAGAACTATAGATGCAATTTTCTATGCTTTAATTTTTATTTGGAAGGAAGAATTAAACATTCTTTTTCCCAGCATATATTCAACAGTGAAATTATTAGTACTCATGGGTATTCTAAAATAAAAATAAAATTCAGAACCTGAAATCTGATGCTAGTCTGTATATTCCTCTTCTCTAATACTTACATTTTTCCAAACCATAATGCATAGTTACTGATTCCAACTTCAACACTTAATTGTAACTGATGACTGTCTCTTTTAATAGGATTATTATTTCATAGAAAAGTGCTTCGTCTCTTCAATAGTTTTTATAATTGTGTTATAAATTTCTTAAGAGAAATAATTGAAGCATGAAACACTATAACCCATAAATGTTGCACTACAATTTTGAATCTAAATTGGATATTTTGCTCTACAAGGACCTGCCTTTTATATAAATGAGATTGAAACTCATAAGTGCTGGTTAGGATCTCTGGAGAATTCCTTTTAAAGAAGTCCACTAAAACCTGTCACCACACAGAGATAATTATTTGTACAATTTATGTTCCTACAAGAGTTTGTTCATGTTGAATTTCCCTAATCATCCTTCTTATGTAACTTGTGCATTCTTGTAAGGCTTGGTATTATCACCTAATAGTAAGAAATATTTTAATTCATTTAAGCAATGATTGCTTCTGTTTTAATTTGTTAACATGCTACCCCTGAGTTTTCAATTGTTCTGGTCCATGAAGCTCTAGAGAAGCTGTTTCTTCAGCGTTATTTTATGTCAGGAGGACCTTTGCCATTCAAATGCAGATCTAGGCCTCATCTGAGTAAACATTTGCATGCATTCAGACAAATGAGTCCTTGCGATGTGAGACTTCTGCCTGGATTGCAATCTGATCTACACCTGAATTCATAGGACTAATATGGGGAGCTGATAGAGAGACCTCTAAGATTGGATCACATAGGTAAAACTCTGAGCAAAATTAGAGATACAGACAATGTTTGGATCTATTGAGATCTGTTCTCTTCTACAGATCTCTAACTGTTGATTGGAGAGAGTTTCTTTAGAAAGCTTAAATTATAAAGATATTTCTTAATGTACTTCACTTACTATGGTTATCAAAACAGAGTATATTTAATATAGGAGGGTCATTTAAATGCCACTTTGCACTATTAGTCTGATGTTAAGGGCACACTTTCAGATTTCTCCTTACTGACCTACCCAGACTAAGCTACAGCCCTGGGAAGTCAATGATACTATGTCATCCAACTAGTTTCTCATCCCCCTAGCAGGCTAGCTAGGCAGATGTTCCTGCAACTAAATCTGGTTATTCCAAATCAGACATTATTTTCCAGGCAGCTTGTTCACTTGGCAAACTGACAAGTTATATGAAAAGAAGGAATATGTTTAAAACAATGGGACTTGATATTTGCATGAACTGGTGCAGACCATGGGGGGCATTAGTTATATGTATAGCTAAAAAACCTACATCGAACAGACAAAATAAAGAATTAAATAATCTGCAGTTACCTAATCATCTTTACTGACATTTTATTTAGTATCTTTGCAATTTAAAATTGTTTCAGTAGAGGATGTACACTTTAGCTCATTATTTCACTATCTTCTCCACCTTGTGAAGAATATGTTTTGCCTGTCAACTTTAGAAGCATTAACACTTTGTGCAGTGTGATAAAACTGTGGGATATCAGGCCATGATGTCTTCCATACTGTTAAAGGAATTTAGAGAATATATATTGTAAGAAGATGTCTTCCATACCATGAGAAAAATATAAAAGAACTGTAAAAATAAATAAATTACATAGGCAATGATTGAAGTAAGTGTGACGAAGAAGCTCAATTCCACCTTGATTTTTGTTTAATATCAAATAGGAAAAAGAGAACCTTTGACATGATTTTCAGATTTTGTTACCATACCTTCCAATAATAAAAATAATATTCCCATTATCCCTGCAGTATGTATTTCTTGATGTGGCCTACCTCAAACAGATACATTAATCTTGAAAGCTTTCTCACTTTTTCATGGGAAAGGTATCAAATTTTGTCTTTAAGTCTTAAGCTGGCAATAGATCCTTGGGGTATTGTGTTGCCTGCAGAATACCTTGCTGAAGCATTGATACAAGATCAACAATAAGTGGATATAATCAACAATAAGTGTAATGAATATGGTAGATTCAAAGTAACCCAGAAATTGCGGAAAGGCTTATTTGTTGTCATGAAGTTTGCAGGAAAAGTCTGAGGATGTCCAGGCCTAAATTCTGACTGAATAAGAATGATTTAGGGGATAATTGAGTAGCAGAATTTCATACAGATGCTCCAGAACGTCTTCGTTTTGCTGAAGAAAGGGTCAGTCAAATGACTTTGATGGCCTTCAAGGAGATCAATGATCCATTGTTGCATAATTACCAGAATTCATAAAATTATTTGGAATAATTAATATTATTTTTTTTTAATATCTCATGGGAGACCATCAACATAGTGGGAGATTTGCAATCCAAAACAAGGGAAGTGTTGATTCTGTTGATTCTGTGATGTTGAATTTCTCATTTTATGCCATGATTGTAGGATGAAATTATCTTGCTTTTTATTGACCAGTTTCAGGAAAGATTTGCTGATGAATTGACAGATGAATTAGTCAGACAAGGAACCCTAAAGACTGTAAAAGAAAGTGTTCTAATGTTACACTATCATTAAACGGTGATTGGAGAAGATGAGAGGCAGCTAATATAATAAGGGGAGGAGGATTTATGGTCTTTCTTTGCCATTAAGTCCACCTCCCTATGGCCTTATTGAACTCCAGTCATTGGATCGCCTGCAAATGGAAGCAGTAATCAGATCCCTGTACCCAGCAGGAAAATAGAGAAGGAGAGAGATTTGTTTATGGTATTGCTGTGGAGCTCCAGAACAGATAGCCAAGATGTGGCTCAGTAAAGCACTGATCCGCGAGCCAGTTGTATATACAAGCCACTTAGCAAACAAGTGTTAAAATTGTTACAGAACATTGCTTTCTTTCCGTCAGGAAATTTTGCAGGTTTCCCTCCCAAGTACTTGGCTGGTTGTTCCTCAGACAATTAAAAAGACCTCACACTACCAACAATTTGTGAGCTCTTTTTATACGTGTTACTTGTATCCCATCAGGAATAAAAATATAGACCTCTGCTCTTTTGAGACTCTGGTGCAACCGCCAATTTCATAAATGATACTATAGTGCTTCTGTACGAATTGCCCACAGTGTTGTGCTTGTGGAAATGATTGACAGACAATTGGTCCTGTTTTGCAATGTACAACTCTTCTACAACTGAAAATAAATGATAACAGATTTTTTTTTTTTACCAGTTTCCTTACGCTTCTTTCAAGTATTGGGCACAGACTGGCTGCAAACTCCTAATTCAGATGTTCACTGAGAGCAAAGAATGATTCTTTTCCAGTGTCAACAGCATCATTTGTAGACATACCACTAGCTTCCTTTTCCCTCCCACTCAAACACCATCACAGCTGTTTGAATTTCCTTCCCTGCCAGAAATAAAGTAGGCAGACTTTACTGGTGTTTTGGGGGAAGAGGAAGCAATTACTTTGTCTCCTCAGATGGCATGTGACTGTGCCATCAACGTGAAGCTGGGAGTCTAGATCTCAACTAAAACCCTATGTCTATTTTTTTTAAAAAACTAGCTATGTTAAAAGACTTTCTGCATGGCAATCTGAAAAAAAAGTTTTCTCAGCAAATATGTTATTTTTTTTTTTACCCCAGAAGATGAGTCATTGAGGGTTGATCATGATTAAAGGCTTCTGATTTCTATGGCCATTAGGGATCATTATCCACTGCCTCTTATTTCAGACCTGCTTGGATTGCCTTCAAAAGACAGTGCATTTTCACTAAATTAGACTTGAAAGGAGTTTACATATTTTACCCATTTCAATTTTTATTTCACCTACATTATGCACCATCATGTAAACATGAATATGATTTTATATGCCCAACCCTTTCTACCTCGATCCTGGAACTTGTTTTTTTCTCTAAATATGGACTGAAAGATTGAAGGCAAGGAGGAAAGCAATAGATCTGTTAGCTCAGATTAGATTGCTAATCAAGGGTCATGTACAATTTGATCAGAATGAAAGAGGGCCACACATATGATGGCAGAAGGCTTTCTGGCTTTAAGTTTCTGTTACTATACCTTGCAACAATAAAATAGCATTCCTGGAATTCTTGCATTGACTATTTTTAAACCTGGTCTCTTTAAAGGACTGACAGAGTTGTGTTTGAGTAATCTTATGCTTGATTTATAACAGGATAGCATTACCTGCCATTCAAATGCAGTTGAACATGACATTTTATGATTTCCTTTATTAAATGGACTAAAGGTAAAGGGCTTTTTCCCATGTGCCAGCATCATTGGGTACATGGCATTAATGGTATGTTAAATGAGGGGTAATTTCCCCCATTAATGTCTATGTAGGTTGCCACTGTTAGAATACCATTAAATCTGATCATTTAATATCATTTAAATTTATTATTTTAGTCAGAATGATGATTGTTCATCCATTGATTGGTAATCATATAGCCAGTTCTAGGCTTTGGAAAAAAGTTAGAATGTTCTTACCTCAATATCTACACTGGACCAGATAGTTATGATACTAATACGTTTCTGTTGCCATTTTTACATGGCGAAGTGCCTAAGAGTCTCATCAACATCACTATGATGGTTAGGTATAAAATTAATTCAGAAATTGTCTCTAGATTGGATAGTAATAGCAATTCTATCCTTGAGCTTGTGATGGAATTGCAACTCAGTTGGCCAAACATAGATCAACTTTAGAAATAAGATTATGTTCCATGGTTAAAATATCTCAATTTCGTTTTCACCTTTCCACTGAAATCAATAGAATTCACTCATAGTCAACTGCAATAGTATGTGGGAATGAACTTGGGATACTAAGCAAAGAGATGCTGCCCAGGGAGTGGTCAGATAAGAACACAGCCTGAAGTTGCATAGTGGAGCAAGAGGTTCAGTAGCCTCTCAGTGGGAATTCAATGGGTGGAAGAATAGTCTTAGGAGGGACCACTCTGAAGCTAACAAGCATAAAGATGGTAGTAGGAGAATTACACTTTCAGAGTTGCCAAATTCTTCTAATTTAGTTTACAATGAAGTAGAATTAGTATAATAAAGCAAAATTTTATAATAAAGTAGAATTAAGTTATCTGGCCCTGTTTCTTAGCCAGTATCCTTGGTAAGGCTGATATCAACTATTAAATATTAAACATTAACTGGTAGAGGATAAATGTATTTAATCTCTTTTTATTTTTTTAATTTAAATATTTCAAACTGTCCTTTAACAGCTGGTGTTTCAAAAAAAATCACCTATATACAGACTGAAAAGCAACCCTTCCTAATTACACTTCAGCAATAAAATACCATAGTATTGGATTAGTACAAATCTTCCTTTTTATCACAAACATTCTTTTTGACAAATCTTCCATGATTTTACCTCCCCTGTTTTCTGGGGAGAAGAAAATGTTGCATACATGCACCAGGCATCTCCATCTCCGGCTGCTTAATTTATCCATCAGTTTGCCCTCTTTTCCAGCAAGCTGATTCCACAGAGGCCAATTAATTGAGGAAAAAAGTTGGATAGGTTTCCAAAAGCCTTTGATAAACCTGCAGTTAATTGCTTATACACAATTTACCTTGACTCTGATATACTTACACTAAAGGATAATAGTCATATTTGGAATGCTCTTTCAAAAAGCTGTTTATGAATTGCATGTTTCTGCATTTTTAACTCTTTCTTAAATCTTTGGTCAGTCCAGTTTTACTCATACTGTAGTTGATTTTCTTCTGAGACTTTACCTTCCAGATTCCCATGGCCACACCTTATTTTTCAAGACTACTTTTTCTTTCACATGGCTAGGGCTGTAAGTTGCTGTGAAGTTAAGGAATAATGCAATTGAGAAGAAAATAATGGGGAAACAGTCTATATTTTTGGCACAGGGAAGTTATCTGAGTCATCATCACAGGTCAAGCTTATCTTGAAGTCTTTACTTTCTAAATTTAACACCCTTCTACCATTTTTAATTTGGCCTCCATTTCCACCTTGCCTCTGCCTAGAATCAACCATTGCTGAAGGACCATCCTTATCACCTCACTCACAAAACCAGTTAATTGCTATATATTTTGTAGTGCAATTGAAAAATGCACATTCATTTTTCTTTGTCTTTTTCCGTGCCTTGCAAGCTTGATGTACATTATCTGCTGTTTTTGAATATTGTTTTAATTTTGAATGCACTATCTGTACATGACTTTTGCATTCAAAATTTCTGTTCTATTGGCAATTTGTGCTGCTTTGTGTATGCCTGTTATATTATACACTGGGTATATTTAATAACATTTCTATCTCTATAACAGAATCTAAGGATCCACTAAAGATTTGCTAACATGCACTTACTATTACCTACAGGGATACTAGTTAAGCTGAAGAATTATATTTTCCCGATAGCTTTGAAGCCAGGCATTGTAGTAATGTTTTGGGTAATCACTGCCCCAGAAAGTCACACATATCAATGTCAAATAGCACAAATGTAATAATATAATTCTATATGCTGCATCATTTTCATGTAGCCCCATAGATTTTGTATGATGGTTTTGGAAATATAATTCTTTCTGTTGTATATATTGAAGATCAATTATACAATGAAACAAGGTGAAATAATTTCATTTAATGGAATCCTAAACCATCCTGGGGGTGGTTGAGGGGACCAGAGACACGGGAGAGGGTCGGGGTATTACGGTCGTAACAGGGAGGGGCAGATACGGCGGGGACTTTAGGGCAGGCCATTACCGGGGAAGGAGGGTTCGCTACATTACAGAGATCCCTCCTTCCGGCCCTATGAGTCCCACTCCGAGACCAGATGGCGCAAGTAATCAGGACCCTGGACTCAGGCTGCTGTCGCTAAATGCCAGGTCTGTGGTACATAAAGCTCCTCTCGTCCGGGACTTAATTTTAGACGAGAGGGCAGACCTGGCATGTATTACTGAAACCTGGCTGGGCCCAGAGGGAGGAGTCCCCCTTGTAGAGCTGTGCCCAGAAGGATTTCAGGTGCTACACCAGCCGAGAGCCCAGGGAAGGGGTGGGGGTGTGGCCATTGTTATCCGGGAGTCGTTAGTTCCTCGTAGGGTCCCTGCTCCGGAGCTTGTCGGGTGTGAGTCTCTGCTGATAAAGTTGGACCTCAAGGGTCAAGTGGGTCTGCTGTTAATGTACCTGCCTCCCAACAGCGTTGCAGCAGCCCTCCCCTCGCTCCTCGAGTCGGTAGCCGAGCTGGCAATTGAGTTCCCTAGGTTGATGGTCCTGGGGGACTTTAATTTGCCGTCGCTCGGTGAAAACTCTGATGGGGCGCAGGAGTTCATGGCTTCCATGACAGCCATGGGCTTGACCCAAGTAATTCGGGGCCCAACCCATTCGGCGGGTCACATGCTCGACCTCGTATTCCTCTCGGAGCAGTGGATTTGTGATCTTGGTCTGAGGGGTAACGACATCATACCCCTGTCGTGGTCAGACCACTGCCTACTGAGGCTCGACTTCCGGAGACCAAACCCCCACTGTAGGGAGGAGGAACCGACCAGGTGGTTCCGCCCCAGGCGACTTATGGAACCGTTAAGGTTCCAGACGGAGCTTGGGGTCATTCCTGATACTTTCGCCCACAGTCCGGTAGAGACTCTGGCTGCTGCTTGGCACTCGGCAGCATCGGAGGCCCTCGACCGGATTGCGCCACTACGGCCCCTCCGAGGCGGCAGATCCCGGAGACCTCCTTGGTTCACCGAGGAACTCCGGGAGATGAAGCGCCGGAGGAGATGCCTAGAGCACCGATGGAGGTCCGATAAGTCCGAATCGAACCGAGCAATGGTAACCACCTGCACCAAGGAATACACCAGGGCACTTAGGGCAGCGAAAAGATCTCACATAGCCACCTTGGTTGCGTCTGCTGAGTCCCGCCCAGCCGCCCTGTTTAAGATAACCCGCTCCCTACTAAATAAAAGGGAAGCGGGGGAACCCTTGCAAGGCAGAGCTGAGGATTATGCCCAATTCTTAGCGGACAAAATTGCTCGGTTTCGGTCGGACTTGGACTCCATCCCCGCAGTTCCAGCCGAGGCACAAGAGGATCAAGTAGAACATCTCTGGGTTGAGTTTCAGGATGTTACCCCCGGGGATGTGGACAAGGCCATGAGGGCTGTAAGTGCCTCCACCTGCGTACTGGACCCGTGTCCCTCATGGCTGGTTACTAACAGCAGTGAGGTGACACGAGGCTGGATCCAGGCGGTTGTTACCGCCTCTCTTCGGGAGGGGAACTTCCCCGCCGCACTGAAAGCGGCCGTGGTGAGACCCCTCCTAAAGAAGCCATCTCTGGATCCAGCTGTTCTTAATAATTATCGCCCAGTCTCCAACCTTCCCTTCCTTGGGAAGGTTGTTGAGAAGGTGGTGGCCTTCCAGCTCCAACGGTCCTTGGAGGAAGCAAACTATCTCGACCCCTTCCAGTCAGGCTTCAGACCCGGTTACAGCACAGAAACTGCTTTGGTCGCATTGACCGATGATCTCTGGAGAGCCAGAGATGGAGGACATTCCTCCATCCTGGTCCTCCTTGACCTCTCAGCGGCTTTCGATACCATCGACCATGGTATCCTTCTGCGACGACTGCGGGAGGTGGGAGTGGGAGGCACCGTGTTGCGGTGGTTCTCCTCCTACCTCTCGGACAGGTCGCAGTCGGTGTTAGTGGGGGGGCAGAGATCGTCCCCTAGGCCCCTAACATATGGGGTGCCTCAGGGCTCGGGCTTATCCCCCCTACTATTCAACATCTACATGAAACCGCTGGGAGAGATCATCCGCAGGCACGGGATCAGATACCATCAATATGCGGACGATACCCAGTTGTATCTGTCCGCCCCGTGCCAACACAATGAAGCGGCAGACGTGATGAACCGAGGCCTTGAGGCCGTAATGGACTGGATGAGGGTTAACAAGCTTGTGCTCAACCCAGAAAAGACCGAGTGGCTGTTGTGCTTTCCTCCCAAAGATTCGACCAATATTCCATCACTCAGGCTGGGGGGTCAAATTTTACACCCCTCAGAGAGGGTTCGCAACTTGGGAGTCCTCCTGGATTCACAGCTATCGTTTGACCACCACCTGACGGCTGTGACCAGGGGGGCATTCGCCCAGGTTCGCCTGGTGCGCCAGTTGCGACCCTACCTGAATCGGGAGGCTCTCACAACAGTCACTCGGGCCCTTGTGACCTCTAGGCTGGAATACTGCAATGTGCTCTACATGGGGCTGCCCTTGAAGAGCATCCGGCGACTTCAGCTAGTGCAGAACGCGGCCGCGCGAGTGATTGTGGGTGCACCTCGGTTCACCCACATAACACCTATCCTCCGCGAGCTGCGCTGGCTACCTGTCGATCTCCGGATGCGCTTCAAGGTGCTATTAGTCACCCATAAAGCCCTGCATGGTAGTGGATCTGGATACTTGAGAGACCGCCTTCTGCCAATTACCTCCCTGCGACCAATTAGATCTCATAGAATGGGCCTCCTCCGTATTCCATCGGCCAGCCAGTGCCGGCTGGCAACTACAAGGAGGAGGGCCTTCTCAGTAGTAGCCCCGACCCTTTGGAACGAGCTCCCCGTGGAGATTCGTACCCTCACCACCGTCCAGGCCTTCCGCACAGCCCTTAAGAACTGGCTAGCCCGTCAGGCCTGGGGACAAGGATAGCCGCCCCTCCCGAATGATGAATGTATGTTGCTTATTACTTTTATTATATGTGTCTACGTCATTGTTTGTATTCCCCCTTCCTGATTTTATGTGAGCCGCCCTGAGTCCCCTCAGGGAAAAGGGCGGCCTACAAATGTTAATAAACATCTAAAACATCTAAACATCTAAACTATAATTTTTTCACAAACAACAAGCCTAAAAACAACCAGACCAAATTCTCGAGCAAACAACTTCTATTCAACATAATTTTAATTGTTCAAAGAGCAACTAACTAACCAACATTAGTTGTTCAAGGAATAACCTTGTACCTATACCATCTCAAGATGGACATAGGAGCTATACTGACACAGAAACGAAACTATAGTTTACAAGGTATATATCGCTTAAAATCAAGTATAGCTTTATATTTAAATATGACATCTATTGCCAATATATTTGTATCATTTTTTAATTATACACTAATACAATAGCAGAGTTGGAAGGCACCTTGGAGGCCTTCTAGTCCAACCCCCTGCCTATGCAGAAAACTGTTCCAGACAAATGGCTATCCAACATCTTCTTAAACACTTCCAGTGTTGGGGCATTCACAACTTCTGGAGGCAAGCTGTTCCACTGATTAATTATTCTAACTGTTAGGAAATTTCTCTTCAGTTCTAAGTTGCTTCTCTCCTTGATTAGTTTCCACCCATTGCTTCTTGTTCTACCCTCAGGTGCCTTGGAAAATAGTTTGACTCCCTCTTCTTTGTGGCAACCCCTGAGATATTGGAACACTGCTATCATGTCTCCCCTAGTCCTTCTTTCTATTAAGCTAGACATACACAGTTCCTGCAACCGTTCTTCATATGTTTTAATCTCCAGTCCCCCAACCATCTTTGTTGTTCTTCTCTGCACTCTTTCTAGAGTCTCCACATCTTTTCTACACCATGGTGACCAAAACTGAATGCAGTATTCCAAGTGTGGCTTTACCAAGGCATTATAAAGC
The DNA here is from genome assembly GCF_009769535.1 of Thamnophis elegans. Lineage (NCBI taxonomy): Eukaryota > Metazoa > Chordata > Lepidosauria > Squamata > Natricidae > Thamnophis > Thamnophis elegans. The sequence continues at coordinate 72,707,643 of NC_045543.1, read as the reverse complement.
GGTATTAACACTTCATGTGATCTTGATTCTATCCCTCTGTTTATGCAGCCTAGAACTGTGTTGGCTTTTTTGGCAGCTGCTGCACACTGCTGGCTCATATTTAAATGGTTGTCCACTAGGATTCAAAGATCCCTTTCAGTTACAACTGTTGAGCAAGGTACCACCTGTACTGTATCTGTGCATTTTGTTTTTGTTGCCTAAATGTAGAACCATACTCTTTTTACCATTGAATTTCATTTTATTAGATAGTGCCCAATGTTCAAGTTTGTCAAGATCCTTCTGTATCTTTAGCCTATCTTCTGGAATGTTGGCTATTTCTGCCAGCTTAATGTCATCTACAAATTTGATGAGTTCCCCATTTATTCCCTCATCCAAATCATTGATGAAGATGTTGAAGAGTACTGGGCCCAAAACAGAGCCTTGGGGTACTGCATACTTCCCTCCATGAAGATGCAGTTCCATTGAGAACTACATGTTGAGTGTGGTTGGTCAGCCAGTTACGAATCCATCTGGTGGTGATGCTGTCTAACTCACTTTATCTAGTAGTAGGTTATGGTATACCTTATCAAATGCCTTACTGAAGTCCAAGTAAACTATATTGACAGCATTCCTCTGGTCCATTTGTCACATTATCAAAGAATGCAATAAGATTAATCTGGCATGATCTGTTTTTGACAAACCCATGTTGGCTTTTGGCTATTAGTTTGTTTGCTTCTAGGTGTTCACTAATTCATTGCTTGATTATCTTTTCCAGAATCTTTCCTGGTATTGAGGTCAGGCTGATAGTCTGTAGTTTTTTGGATCTTTTTTCCCCTTTTTTGAAGATGGGAACCACATCAGCTCTTTTCCAGTCCTCTGGTAGTTCCCCAGTGCTCCAGGATCTCTGAAAGATATAGTTCAGTGGTTCTGAGATCACATCTGCCAGTTCCTTCAGAACCCGGGGTGTAATCCATCCGGTCCTGGTGATTTGAACTCGTCTAGGGTAGACAGGTGCTCACTTACCATTTTCTTCCCTATTTCAACTTGTGTTCCTAATCTGACTTTTTGGTGCTGTTTTTGATAGGTTGGACTGTTTTATCCCTTTTTGTAAAGACAGATGCAAAACATGAGTTAAATAGTTCTGCTTTCTCCCTGTTGCTTGTCACCTTCTTGCCACTTTCTCCCAGCAATGGACCAATTGTTTCCTTAACTTTGTTCTTGTTTTTAACAAGAAAAAAGTTTGGAAGAAGCTTTTTTTAATTATTTTTTACTTCTGTGGCAAGCCTTTCTTCATTGTGAGCCTTAGCTTTCCTCACTTCATCTGTACAGGCTCGGGCTATTTGCCGATATTCTGCCTTTGTTAAGGCCCCCCCTTTCCACTTTTTATACTTATCTTTTTTTTCTTTCAATTTGTCAGAGAGTTCTTTATGCAGTCATGCTGGTTTCTTTGGGGAGCTGTTACTTTTCCTCTTCATTGGTATTGTGCTAGACTGGGCTTTTGTAATCTCATTTTTCAAAATTTCCCAAGCTTCTTGAGTTGTTTTCTTCTTCCATGGATTTTTTCCCAAGCTCTCTCTAAGTTTATTGAAATTAGCTCCCTTAAAGTCCAAGACTCTAGTTTCACTTTGTTCTACTACTTGTGTTTGCATAATGTTGAATTCTAGTATTGCATGGTCACTTGCCCCCAGGGTTCCTGTGGCTTCAATACCTTCTATCATTTCCTCTCTGTATATTGTCCCCTTCTCTAATTTTTGGGAAACAAAGTTGTCTGCTAGGTTTGTTAGGAACCTGTTGAATCTTCCACTTGGTGCAGAGTTTGTTTCCCAGTTGATGTCAGGGTAGTTAAATTCCCCCACTACTATTGTGGTGTGCTTCCTACATACCTTGGTTAGCTGACTAGCAAAAAGTTCATCTACTTCCTCTGCTTGGTTGGGTGGTCTGTAGTATAGACCTATGGCAATGTCATCCCCTCACAACCTTTAATATTGAACCAAATGCAATTCAAAGATGCAATGTTTATATTTACACAAAACATGATTATATGGGCCAAATTTCTTTAAATCCCAGGAGTATACATACACTAACAACAAAAACAACCATACTTGGAATAACATACATATATTTGCTGGAAAATCTATGCAAAGTAAGCATTTCTGTTCTATATTAATTAATTAATTAATTATCCTTGTATCAGTCTTTACTGAATTGAAGCCTTAGGGACTTGAAAGCTACTAAATTTTACGGCATAAATTCATATTTTTACAACTGAAATCAGAACATTTAAAACTCATGCTTGTTGTTATATATAGTTAGGAACTGAAATAGAGGCAAAAGAGATGTAAGTGTAATATAATTAAAACAACTGCATTTGCTTCATCAGTCAATAGAAATGAAGTCTATAATATTTCATTCCTCATAAGAGCAGAAGCTGAAAATATATGATTGAACCAGACTGGAGTTATGGGTGGTACACCAAGAAAGAGAGGGGAGAGAAGATGTCAAATTTGTACTGTGTTAACTAGGTTAGAAAGCATTCTTGGTCTAACCTCACAGGATTTTGTGAGGAAAAAGAAAATCAATAATGCTTCTCTTGTATGTTAAGAGAAGGGATGGGAGAAAACAGTAGTAATACAATGAACAGAATATTATCTGGATATATATATATATATATATATATATATATATATATATATATATGTGTGTGTGTGTGTGTGTGTGTGTGTGTGTGTGTGTGTGTGTGTGTGTTTTTGTTTTTTTTATTTGTGCTGATAAATAAATAAAGGGAGACTAGTATAGATCTATTTCAAGCTATTTAGCTCTCATCAGCTAGCCATACCCTTACTGGGATTTGAACCTGGGCTATATTGCACACTAGGCATACTGGGCAGAGATCTTAGCCATTAGGCCACAGGCTCTTATCCGTTTATCAGCGAAGCCAGGGTGAAAGGTATCTATTAGATTTTTTTTTACAACCCCTGGTAAGGTAACCCCTTACCAGGGGTTGTAAAAAAAAAAAATCTAATATATATATATATATATATATATATATATATATATATATATATATATATATATATATATATATATATATATATATATATATATATGCTGATAAATAAATAAAGGGAGACTAGTATAGATCTATTTCAAGCTATTTAGCTCTCATCAGCTAGCCATACCCTATGTTGGGAATCGAACCTGTGCTCTCTTGAATCGAATCTATACTAGATTCCCAACATAGGGTATGGCTAGCTGATGAGAGCTAAATAGCTTGAAATAGATCTATACTAGTCTCCCTTTATTTATTTATCAGCATAAATATAACAAATGTAACAAAAAGGCAACAGTAAAAAATACTGGGTTTCTGTCTGAATGGTCTCTTGTGACGAGCCGAAGACAGAGAGTGGAAGTGTGACCTTCCTCCCATATTTGGGCATACCAGGGGTTGTGACTTTAAATATATACCTCTCACCCTGGCTGGCTGATAAGGAGTCGAGCCTTGTAGCTCAATGGTTAACACATCTGCCTGAGAGGCAATAGAGCACAGGTTCGATTCCCAACATAGGGTATGGCTAGCTGATGAGAGCTAAATAGCTTGAAATAGATCTATACTAGTCTCCCTTTATTTATTTATTTATCAGCATAAATATAACATAACATAACATAACATAACATAACATACATACATACATACATACATACATACATACATACATATATATATATATATATATATATATATATATATATATATATATATACACTTACTTAAAGTCACAACCCCTGGTATGCCCAAGTATGGGAGGAAGGTCACACTTCCACTCTCTGTCATTAGGCTCGTCACAAGAGACCATCCAGACAGAAACCCAATATTTTTTACTGTTGCCTTTTTTGTTACATTTGTTATATTTATGCTGATAAATAAATAAAGGGAGACTAGTATAGATCTATTTCAAGCTATTTAGCTCTCATCAGCTAGCCATACCCAAGTTTTTGGGAATCGAACCTGTGCTCTATTGCCTCCCAGGCAGGGAGTTAACCATTTGAGCTACAGAGAACGACTCCTTTATCAGCCAGCCAGGGTGGGAGGTATATACTTAAAGTCACAACCCCTGGTATGCCCAAGTATGGGAGGAAGGTCACACTTCCACTCTCTGTCATTAGGCTCGTCACAAGAGACCATCCAGACAGAAACCCAATATTTTTTACTGTTGCCTTTTTTGTTACATTTGTTATATTTATGCTGATAAATAAATAAAGGGAGACTAGTATAGATCTATTTCAAGCTATTTAGCTCTCATCAGCTAGCCATACCCAAGTTTTTGGGAATAGAACCTGTGCTCTATTGCCTCCCAGGCAGGGAGTTAACCATTTGAGCTACAGAGAACGACTCCTTTATCAGCCAGCCAGGGTGGGAGGTATATACTTAAAGTCACAACCCCTGGTATGCCCAAGTATGGGAGGAAGGTCACACTTCCACTCTCTGTCATTAGGCTCGTCACAAGAGACCATCCAGACAGAAACCCAATATTTAGATTTTTAGATTTAGATTTTAGATTTTATTAGCATTTGTAGGCTGCCCTTTTCCCTGAGGGGACTCAGGGCGGCTCACATAAAATCAGGGAAGGGAAAGTACAACAATGACATAGACACATATAATAAAAGTAATAAACAACATACATTCATCATTCGGGAGGGGCGGCTATCCTTGTCCCCAGGCCTGACGGGCTAGCCAGTTCTTCAAGGCTGTGCGGAAGGCCTGGACGGTGGTGAGGGTACGAATCTCCACGGGGAGTTCGTTCCAAAGGGTCGGGGCTACTACCGAGAAGGTCCTCCTCCTTGTAGTTGCCAGCCGGCATTGGCTGGCCGATGGAATACGGAGGAGGCCCAATCGGTGAGATCTAATTGGTCGCAGGGAGGTAATTGGCAGGAGGCGGTCTCTCAAGTATCCGGATCCACTACCATGCAGGGCTTTATGGGTGACTAATAGCACCTTGAAGCGCATCCGGAGATCGACAGGTAGCCAGCGCAGCTCGCGGAGGATAGGTGTTATGTGGGTGAACCGAGGTGCACCCACAATCGCTCGCGCGGCCGCATTCTGTACTAGCTGAAGTCGCCGGATGCTCTTCAAAGGCAGCCCCATGTAGAGCACATTGCAGTATTCCAGCCTAGAGGTCACAAGGGCCCGAGTGACTGTTGTGAGTGCCTCCCGGTTCAATATTTTTTACTGTTGCCTTTTTTTTAACTCCCTGCCTGGGGAGGCAGGGAGTTTAACTCCCTGCCTGGGAGGCAATAGAGCACAGGTTCTATTCCCAAAAACTTGGGTATGGCTAGCTGATGAGAGCTAAATAGATTGAAATAGATCTATACTAGTCTCCCTTTATTTATTTATCAGCATAAATATAACAAATGTAACAAAAAAGGCAACAGTAAAAAATATTGGGTTTCTGTCTGGATGGTCTCTTGTGACGAGCCTAATGACAGAGAGTGGAAGTGTGACCTTCCTCCCATACTTGGGCATACCAGGGGTTGTGACTTTAAGTATATACCTCCCACCCTGGCTGGCTGATAAAGGAGTCGTTCTCTGTAGCTCAAATGGTTAACTCCCTGCCTGGGAGGCAATAGAGCACAGGTTCGATTCCCAAAAATTTGGGTATGGCTAGCTGATGAGAGCTAAATAGCTTGAAATAGATCTATACTAGTCTCCCTTTATTTATTTATCAGCATATATATAACATATATATATATATATATATATATATATATATATATATATATATATATATATATATATATATATATATATATATATATCCAGAGCCTTCAAATTAAATACATCACTCTTTAAAATTTGAACCACATTTCTAAGTAACAAAGTTGAAAGTTTCACTTTCCTTTCCTCTAAACAAATTGATTTTAAGTTGAAAGCACTTGGTGTACTATATAATGCCAGGCACATTTATTTTTAAAGCAATTTTCTTATTTTTCCAGAGTTTATTTTAAACTTAATATTTTGCATAAACAATGAAATAACCTGCTGCCTAAAAAAAAGTAACAATCAAATATAGCAGTTCCTGTTGTAAGTCTGAGACCAGAAGATCAAAAAAGGGGAAAAAAAGAAAGAAAGTTGTTTGGAGGTTGGGAGAGGGAGGATGAAGATAAAAACAGATGCTTATTAACTGAGTGTAGGCAGGTGATGACAAGGCACTGCAGCACTAGAGTGCCAGCTGTGAACACTGCAGACAGCTTCTTCCTTTCCCCTTCCAAGTCCAATTTCATATTATTCAACAGATGCTGAATGTGATGGAAAAGGTGTCAAAGTAAAATGATAGTGAGAAGTATGAATTCATTGCTTCTGAAACCTTGGAAAGCTGTATGAGTGCAGTGCATCGGAATAGGATTAGACTTCCATGTGACAAGAAGTTTCATAGTTGCTTCAATTAAACTCATAAGATTTTTCATTTCTACAGATAATCAATGAGTAAAGTATGATTCATGAGCTGATGTTACAAAAAATATGCTAGGATGATGAGATAATATTGTTTTAAGCTCGGAGGTCACATACAGTTCCAAGCGAACTCACAAAAATCTGAAATAACACTTTTAGAGAACATTTCAGAGAAGAAACTCATTCTGTGGGATATCTTTCTAAATAACAGTATTCATCCTTAGAAGCATGGGAAAAAAATCAGCCTTTATAACTACTTTTAATATAACTAATCTGTAGTTATATAAAGTCTATTTAGACTATTTTAAAATAAAAGCAATATAGTTGTGGTTCTGCTTTGCAGTTTAGATGCTTAATTGTAGTGATTGGCTGTAAAGGAATATGTGCAATTGTCATTCAAGTTACTGGAATCCTATTCCCAAAAAAATCAAAAATATCAGCCAATACTTAAAAATAGTTAATTCTGAAAGTCTATGAACATGCTCTATTATAGTATTATGTGATAATACATAACATGACAATACAATATGAGCAATAAGACATGCTATTTCAATGCATGTAACACAGTAGGCATATAGTTAAATTATAAAATATACTCATTCTAAATATTGCATTAAGTGAAAGTTTCTATAAAAATTGTATCGTGCATTTAGTAAATGGCATTTCTCCATTTTTTCTTTGATATTATGTGATTTAGCACTTAGCTCATTTGCTAAATAACCTTTTCTCAGGCATTTTAAATCACCCATTAATCTAGAGTTGTATAATTTTATTCAGTTTGGATATTAACCAATTGTGTTTTTATTCTATTTCATTTGCAAAATGGCCTTTTTAATTGACATGCAACACTGTTAATTAAACTCTAACATAATTATGATCTCAATTAAAGATACCACAATTTATGCAGCTACCAGTCATAAAAAGGAATAGGTTCCCCAAATGTTCTTCTTTAATACCACTAGTATGACTTTAAAATTTTCAGATTTAAATAATTTTGTATGACAAGGTTATATATAGTATCTTTCAAGTAAAAGTAAGTTTTTGAAAGTTGCAACAGATATCTAACATGAACTAAGTAATATACAATGCAGAATAATATATGTTATAGTCTGCATTTATTTGCTTTATACAGGCGGTGAGTTTGTGAAAACGTAGCTCTTTTATTTGCAAAATCAGACTTTAAAAATTATGACATATGAATTGTTTCCAATCACATAATTGTACATGTTTTACACATATTTTATTTCATTGCTGCGTTGGTATCAGATAATTTTTAAAAATATATTTCAAGAGAAGTTGCAATCAATTTACTTTACATTTTATTTAAATAGATATTACTGAATGTCCCCCAAACTCCAATTTTCTATAGATAATAGGTCAATCAGTGGTGGGTTTGTACTGGTATTACTACTGGTTCTCTCATGCACTATGCACATGCACAAAGCATCCAGCCAGATGGATGAAGCCTCCCACCGCCACCACTACCGGTTTGGTCGAATCAGGCCGAACCAGGAGCAACCCACCTCTAAGATCAATATATGTTTCTGCAAACAATCTGATCCTTTGGTCAGAAATTATCAGTGTTGAAACTATGACAGTTCATGCTCACTAAATATTTTTTAAAACTGACCAAATTTGTGGAAAAAATTAAAAAGTTAAATTTTTAATGAATATGCTTACTTTTCTCCCCAACCTAATTTTGATAAGGAATAACAATGCTTTAGCCACTTTTTCTAAATGAGGGGAAGAGAAAAAGAGCAAAATGACAAATAACAATTGGATATTTATTTAAAAAACATTATTGTCCTTAATCTAGGATATTTACTATGTTCATTATCTCAGTCCCTTCCTTAAATTACAAACAGGTGAAAAGTTTACTCTCCTTCTCAATTACTAGTATTGTGAAAGAAAATATTTATCTCATAGAAACAAAGTACAGGTTTGTTTATCTTTCAACAAAAAAAAATGGCTTTAAAAGAGCCGAGATGGCACAGTGGTTAGAGTGCAGTACTGCAGGCTACTTCAGCTGGCTGCTAACTGCAGTTCAGCAGTTCAAATCTCACTGGCTCAAGGTTGACTCAGCCTTCCATCCTTCCAAGATGGGTAAAATGAGGACCCAGATGGTTGGGAGCAATATGCTGATTCTGTAAACTGCTTAGAGAGGGCTGTAAAAGCACTATGAAGCAGTGTATAAGTCTAAGTGCTATTGCTCTTTATTCTGGGGTACTGAATATCAAAAGTTTCTAGTGTCTTCTGAGTATATTACAACTACTGTTCCCAGAATTCCTAGATTTTTATTTTTTGCATTTGAAGCAAAAAAGCATTAGGCACTTCTGGGTTGAAAAGATTAGCTGATGACATCACCATTGCCCTGGGGATGCCCAGTGGGGGCTCCTTTCGAGTCTCCTGCAGGAATTGCAGTAAAGGCCGAGAGATCAACCCCTCCCCACAGCAGTTCTTGGGTCTCGAATGTAGGATTGCTAACCAGCTGCCCAGCATTAATTCCTACCTAATAGGATATTAAATTGGAAACAATTGATAAAAATCTTGGAATAACTATAAAATGCTTATAAAAATTCAAATTAAAATAAAAGGAAGATTTTCTTAAACAAAACTTCAGGGAGGCTCAATAATTTCATGAATCCAAATCAAATGTCTAGTGTTTAATGCAAGAATATAATATTAGTGAGAGTCCTTATTTTGTTCCAGATAATCCACTACCATTGCCATTCATGTTATTTGTTTACATATCTATGTTCCCCTCTGCCTTCCACAGTGCTTCTTTGTCTGCGGCATGTCCAGCCATCCCCAGTGACCCTTAACTCAAAAGAGTCCTGTCCAAGTGAAAATGTTGCAAAAAGAAAAAAAACTCTCTGCAACACAGATTTAAAGTGGGCACTTTGGAATAGATCCAAAATCAGTTTCTTCCAGGATACTTTAAAATGTAAACTGCAGCAAGAGCAAGAGTTGCCCTCTGCTCTGGGCCCCGCTGGCACTGCGCAAGGCTCTGTCTGGAGCAAAAATCATGTGTCTGCATCTAGTCTGGCATGAAAAATGCAGTGTGATGCATTCTTGACTTGGCCTGCATCATTCCCACTAGTGCTTAGAGGTTGGTGCTGTTGACATTTGTGCCAATTCTGTAGCACCCGGGACTTTCTTCCAACATATTCTCCATTTTATTTTATTTTTTTCCATGGAATTGCTAATGGATAATGGATAATGGTTGGATGTGATTTGTTTTGAATGAAATGGTGTCTTAATTTTGCCATGTCCGCATTTTGATTCTTTCAGTATGTTTTGTGCTTTTCCTGTTTAGCTTTCTTTCCCTTAACTGGAGAGGGAAAGAAAGCTGAATTAATTACTTACCAAACAGACAGTTCTCTATCTGTCTCTGTTGATTTATTGCTAAAAATCAAAATCATTTTATCAAATTTAACTTCAATGCAGCTCCGTCATAATTTATTTTGTCTAAATATGGTAGTTTAGGAATCTCTTTTACAATTTTTTTACAGGAGGAAAGTGTTTTATTGCCTTTATACGCATAAGACTCTTCAAGTTTGCCCATAGGATGCCAAGGTGCTTTTAGTAACATTATTTTTCTTCCACACAGTTTGAATGATGGCATGTCTAAGATTATTAAGCTACACTAGCAGATGTATATGACAAAGCTATTTATCTCACACTGCGCTCTCAGGAACACAATAGAATTATCACTGACATTTCAAAGAATTATAAGCTTCCTAGGTTATCCTATAACTATATTATGGAAAATCTGGGTTTGAAAATGTTTAGCAAACAAAAAAGCATTTTCTGATTGTTCACCATTAGAAAAATTAGGTATTTAGTACATTTGGAAGTAAAAGACCTTGCTGTTCAGATACATAGAATTAAACTATATAATACATTTTTATTGTTTTAGATTTTGTAAGTATTACACTAGATGGCATTAATTTAGTGTGGCCAAATCTAATCTGGATTTGTATTATTAAATTTGTTCTACCACTCATATCTTTTAAAACAATTTAAAATGGTTAGAATTAGTAAGTGGAAGAAAAGAAAGAAAGACATAACAAGGAAAAGGATTTTAAATTATTTTTCATCTTTAAATTTAGCATAGTTTAAAATACATCATCATATTTTGGGAAATACTAGTTTATTTCCTGTTAGGAGCAGCTGCAGGCATCTCCATTACTGTCAAAATGCTTCTGCAGAAGAATGAAGATGCTATCAAATCCTTGGAGGTTAGCTTCGATGCATAAATTGCTGCGCTTGCAGCCAGTAAAATCAGCTGCATTTCTAGGCCACACAATAAATGCCACCTATTTTTCACTCTGTAACTCTCTCTATTCTATTTTTGCAAAACTGACTTTATTACGTCAGCTTAAGGGTGACCTCTTTTTGGCCGTATTCCGTGTTAGGTTAAGAAATGTCTCTTCTGGGATAAGCCTGAATCCTGATGACTTCATGGACATAACCAAGTAGGTTTCTTAGCAACAGCCTAGAAATGATTTGCCATTGTCTTTTTCTGGAATTATTTTGCCACATGTAGCTTATTGCCCTCGTGTTCTCTGGAGATCTCCCTTCCAAGTGCTAATTAGGCTTGAATGTCTTTCACTGTCCAGCCCAGAGAAAGTCAATCAAGTGTTGCTATCTACTAAGGCATATTAAGTTAAGCTGCTGGGGGAGGGAGAGAAGGCAAATGAAAGTGCAAACAGAAATAAGAAAATAGGCCAGTTAATTTAGAAACATAATAGTAAGATGATTGATAGTATGAAATTTTTAGTTACAATATAACTACAAAAATACCACTTAAGTGGCCACTTCTATTATAGATGCGGTCATTATAAGAATGATAGCCAGCAGGAAATAATTGATCTCCCTTTATTTTTTCTGCACTTCTCATTCCAACATTTCCAGGATTCTGGTACCAGGCATACTGCTAAATTAATAATTCAAGAAGAAAAGAAGAAACAAAGAGTGACTTGTTATTCATTCCACAGCTGCTGTTGCCACTGAATAAATCAGAAAAAGAAAAGTTTTCCAAACCACATTATAACATGAGTCAGAGACCTATTATGGGGAGGGGCAATTTAGAATATAGGTAAATTTTACAATTCACAAGACATGATTCCAAGGACAGCAATATCATAAACTATGATGAATTTAAAAGACCATATGATGTAGCCAAAAGTTACAAATATGTGATTTGTAATTACGCTTAATTATCACTATAAGTTTTGTAAATAGTCCTTAAAAGAAATGGTGTTGATTTTTTTAAAAAAATCATGCTTTGGTTCCAAAATGATTGTTTTGGTTAGGAACAGTGACTGGCAATTCCTATCCTTCAAGAATGAAACTCTTATATAATCAGCATTACAGTGACATAAATGTAGGTAATTTAAAACGCTATAAATCCATTTTAATAATCAGATTCACTTTTCTTCTCTGCTGCAAAATTAATTATGTTGCATACTTGGAACTCAGTGGCCCTTAGTGATTAGAGAAATGAGATCAAAATATTTTGAAAAAATGTAAGCAAAAGAAAAAAAAAGAGTTAATCCACTGGTTCACCATAGTTAGCAATGGTGGAAAAATTATATTGTCTTTATATACATGTGTTCATGCTTTTGTAAGAACCAGAGGACATTCAAAGAATAATGGTGATACCTTTAAATTTCAAATTCTTATAGCTCCATTTTTTCACATCTGACTGTGTACTACAAGGACACCAAGGACTGCCGTAAAATGGCTTCTACTGTACAGTGCAGTGGAGTTGCCATGGTAGAGAAGAAAATACCATAAGGGAGTTTGCTCTCCCATTGGGAGAGCAAGTATGTTCAGCGAAGCGTTGTGATAGTTGTGTTGGAGAAACCACAAACCAGCATACAGAAACACTGTAGTTTAAATAGGTTTTTACTTTCGTGGAAATAGAGGTATCAGAGTCCATCAAACAGTCCAAGTCATACACGGATAAGTCAGTCAGTTATCAACGTCTCTTAGTAAAGGGATAATCCAAATAACATAGTCCAGTATCATATAATCAGTCCGGTACACAAAGTTTGCTAACAATTGCAAAACTTACAATAGCTCACGGCACTCAGATCAGATCAGCCCAGCATCTAACAAACAGAGAGGGCTAACAGTCATTCTGGCTCCTTCTTATGGCTGATTGAGCAAAACAGCAACCAATCACATTTTACAGTATGCTTTTGTTCTGTTCCTCTCTCCTTCACTTGTTAACAGACGACAGGCAAATAAAGAAAGGGAATTCTCTTTATCAGTTCTCAATTTCAAAATGGCTGCAAGCCAAGCTAAACTAATTAAAGTCTCTACCAGAAGATAAACAGTCTCAAACAGAAAGTTTTCTTATGGTAAATACAAGAAGAATTAAACGGAAGCGTAGCCCTTCTTCCCAGAGTTTCTCCGAATCAGGGTTACAGAAGTCCAAAACACTTTTCAAAGTGCACAGCAAAGAAACCACAATCCAAGATCAAGGAACGTTGACTTCTGCGAGGAGGGCGTGGCACCACCAGTCCTTTTATCCCTAATGGAAGCCTCCAACGAGGCACATCTGGTTACAATCACCTCCTCGGAGTCCTCCGTTGTGCCTTACGCCTGTCAGCTCGTCTCCTATGTGCATCCTGAAAATATTCACAGAAGGGTTCTTGCTCAGCCTCTCTTGTCTCCTCCCCACTGCTCCAAGGCTCAGTCTCTCTTATGTCCTCCCCACTGGCCCAAGGCTCAGCCATTACCTGGTGACCCACTAGTCTCTCTGAGCCCTGCTCTGAGGCAGACCCCTGTCCAGAACCTTCCTCCTTTTCCAAACATGACTCAAAATCCCCCTCGCTGTCAGAGTCTGACAACAGCTCCCAAGGCTCTAGCCGAGTCACAACAGCTTTAAAGAAACAGATACAACATTGTTACATGATTTATATATTGCCAACTCAACCGTTGGAATTATATTCCTAACAGGGTTCCCTCTGGTAAGGGGGAAAACCCAATAATTACAAATGGTCCAGAATTTTCCCCTATAAATAAATATCTGGGCAACGCCAGGTAATCAGCTAGTAAGTAAATAAAAATATAGAAACTATGTCAGTTAATTTGGATCTAAATGCAATTATGTTGACATAATTGGAAAGTGGAATTTCCACTATCTCACATAGTATGAACTCCAAATCTTATTTATTTAACTATTATGATGACTACACCTATTTATTGTCATTTGAATGCAGTTCTCTAAAGCATTTGTCAAATATTAGTTTAAGTTTTCTCTTCACTGATTCCCCTTTTCTTCCTCAATCTCTTTTATTCAATAGTTCTTTCTTGTTCCTCTTTGGTCTAACATGAATTATGCTTTCAAAAAGCCAACCTTGCATGCTATACTAATTTTAGAAATTTTATGATGAATTCTTTCCTCTCAAGATAGGCTAGCTTAGAAATGGTACACTGGGAGTCTAAACCACATGGCTGTCACTTCATACAAATGGTTTTCTATTTAAAACAAAAAAAATAAGATATTTTTTTCTTTTAGCCCTAGCTTTTCTCATTATTTCTATACTTTAACTCCTGCCACTGCAGAACATTGAAACAAATCGTTTTGAAAATTCCTTCCAATTGGAATTGCTACTCAAATGCTGATGTTTCAAAACTGAAACTGTTAGATGTTATTCTCCGAATGAATTTTTGAAGAAAAGGACACTTCAGTATAGCATATTAAGGTCCACATGTAAAAAAAATGGTTATAGCCTCATTTTTATTTATCATACAAAATGACATTTTATATTTTGTCTAATTTTTATATATTTACAATGAAATCTCATTTTAAAAGAATAATTGGGAAAAAAAGAGTGTTTCCCAAAAGTTTAATAAATTGTAATAGTGTACGAGAATGATCTTGATAAACAAGAGGAAGTGTTCCAGGTTACACAACACTCATGCAATAGGTATTTCAGTCCACAGAAACAATAGAGGCAGGGGAAGCATCTCAGAAGGGACCTGTCAGCTTCTGCCTTGCTATTGCTTCAGCTGCCATGAAACGGGGAGGGAGGGCTGGGTTAATTGATGTCAAAACTTTGCATCTCGTGAAGAGACAATTCTGGTGGCCCTCTTTAAAAAAGGACGTTGAACTTTATGTGGCCAGTTGCCCAGTTTGCGCTGCCGCCAAAAGACCGCCAGGGAAACCGCAAGGACTGCTCCAGTCTGTCGCTCGGCCGGTTGCCCCTTGGAAGGAGATTTCTATGGACTTTATTGTTGAACTCCCTGAAAGCCAGGGGCATACTGTCATATGGGTGGTCACTGATTTGTTTTCCAAGCAAGTTCATTTTGTGCCTTGCCACAAAATTCCTTCCACCAAGGCATTGGCTAAACTGTTCATTTCCTACATTTACCGTTTGCATGGAGTGCCCGACCGTATTATCTCCGATCGTGGTGTCCAATTTACATCTAATTTTTGGAAGGAATTTCTCAAACGCATTGGCTCTGCCCAGGGCCTTAGCTCCGCCTACCATCCTCAGACTAATGGCGGCTGTGAACGTACTAATTCTGTGCTTGAACAATATTTACGTTGTTTCATCAATTATCAACAGGACGACTGGGTAGACTTGTTACCACATGCTGAGGTGGCCTACAACAACTCGGTTCATTCCAGCACGGGGTTCACCCCTTTTCGGGTCGTTTACGGTCAGGATTTTGTCCCTATTCCTGAATTGCCTCGTGACCAACCGCAAGTTCCTTCAATTGCGGACTGGAGTGAGCGTCTCAGTCGAGTTTGGCCACTGACCCTCTCCACTTTGGACGCTGCACATAAGGCCCATAAGAACCAAGCAGATAAAAAGCGCTCTCAGCCCTATGAATACCGGACTGGAGATTTGGTATATTTATCCACAAAATTCCTGCACACTACGCAGAAGTCTAAGAAGTTGGGACCAAAATATGTTGGCCCCTTCCCCATTGTGAAGATCATCAATCCTGTTTCTGTTCGTTTACAATTGCCAAAACACCTCAACCGAATCCACCCGGTGTTCCACATTAACCTCATCAGACCTGTTCGGGTTTCCCACTTACATCCCCCTGATGACCCTCCGCCTGCTCCGTTACTAATTGATGGGGAACGTCATTTCGAAGTTCGTGAAATTCTGGATTCCCGCAAGCACCGTAATCACATCCAATACCTAGTGGCTTGGAAGCATTTTCCTCCCTCCCACACGGAATGGGTCGATAAATCCCATGTTCGTGCTCCCCGCCTGCTTCAGAAATTTTATGCTGCTTATCCCGACAAGCCTTAACTTTATTTCCCCCCCCCTTCTTCTTTTTATGTTTTGTTGTTTGTCTGTTTCGTTTTTTTTTTTTTCCAGGCCTAACAGCCTTTTTCCGGGGGACGGCCGGATGTCAGCTTCTGCCTTGCTATTGCTTCAGCTGCCATGAAACGGCGAGGGAGGGCTGGTATTTGGGAGGGGTTAATTGATGTGCTGGAGGAATGTTCTAGGATGTTCGAGTTGTTCGGATGGCGCATGCGTGAGAGCTTCCCGCTTAGACTAACGGCCTCGACATTCCATCTTCGTGATGCCTGTTTGAAGTTATCTCACACCTGACACTTGAAGGACTTATGATTGGCCTGATGCTATGATCTTAAGGGGTGGGGAATGGGCTATTCTATATATCAATCGCTTTCGCGCCTAATTAAGTAGACTTTGCTTCGCAACTGCTTGCTTACCATTTATAATTAGTAAAAGTACTTTGGATTTCCAATCCATGGAGTCTCTTAGTCTTCCTTTCCTAATTATGTAATGGAGTGACGCTGACAGGACACTCCCTAGGTTTTTGGAGAATAAAGGGAAAGAGAGTGAGAAATATTTTCAGATTTGCAAGTTTTTGAAACTGTAGTCTTACAACAAAAGTAATGTTAATACTCATGGCTTGTACTTCTTGTTTGGACTACCTTAAAGCACTGACATAAATCAGAGTAGATTATCAGACTAATACAAATAACACAAATTATATTATCACACAAATAATACCAATTGCAAACGATACACTGCAATTAAATTTGGTCCATTGTATACAAAGGGATTAAAGGAAGGGGAGAAGTAGCTGCTAGTATGAAGATATCACGACGAGTAGTCATCCTCAACTTACAACCATTAATTTAGTGACTGTTGAAAGTTACAATGGCACTTTAAAAAGTGACTTATTACCATTTTTCACACTTATAGCCATTGCAGCATCCCATGGTGATCAGAATTTGGATACCTGGCAATGGTCATCTATTTATGAGAGTTGCACAGTCTGACGGTCACGTAATCACCATTTGTTATCTTCCCAGCTGGCTTCTGACAAGCAAAGTCAATGAGGGGAGCCAGATTCACTTAACAACCTCAGTGATTTTCTTAACAACTGTGGCAAAAAAAATGATGGTAAAATGGAGTGCAACTCACTTAACAATTGTCTTGCTTAGCAATGGAAATTTTGGGATTGGTTGTGGTCGTAAATCGAAGACCACTTGTACTGACCAAGGAAATATCAATAAATTGTAAAGGAAATAAAGCTGGAGACAAGTGTGGATATTAAAATTTTATAATTTTAAAGCCGCATACTACCATTTAGATAGAAACAATTAGAGACTATACTGGGAATATTTTATTAAGGGAATCATTTCTGCTCTTTTGCAAAGATGGTACACAGACAGTCATATACAAACTGATCTCTCTGATGAGTATTTTTCTTTTATCCTCTAGCTACAGATCCAGCAAAAGGAGAAATGAGCATACGAGATGTTAAAATTTGTTTTAACAGTTCTTTTTATGAAGCTTAGCTTCCCCATGTGTCATTCTGAGCAATCACTGAATCTTGTCGTCATATCTATTTATACAGTTCAAGTAGCAAATAAATAAAATACTTGTTAAACATCACTCCCTGCAGACAATGCCTGAAAAGGTTTTGAAAAACAAAAGCAAAAATGCAGGCAGAGCGTCTAATATTTAAAGGTTCACATTATATTATTCTTAAAGGGAAAATGACTTGCTGATATATCAATTATTAAGTAAGATTGGGACTTAATATTATTTATGAAAACAGCCATAGAGGGATTAAGTTCCAGGCTGATTCTCTTGTTCATGGCTAAAATTATATGTGAAGTAAAAATCTATTTTAATTTTAGCAGGATACAATTTTAATGAATTGAATAAAATCATTGGCTTAATCATAGTTTGAATTCCAGGTATTTGGATTGAAAAATCATTTTTTAATAAAAATGGAACATTAAAAATAATACTATCACTGCCTATTTTTTCTTATTTAGACTGTCCCTGAATAGGGACACTCTCTGGCCCACTGAAGCCATTAATCTGACCCATAAGGAATCACAAGTCTGCCCCACCCACATTGTCCCCCCTACCCACTGGCGCCTGCTCAGCTTCTGGAGGCCAAGGAGGCCAAAAATGGGATGTACGGAGGCCTCAGGAAGCCAAAAATGGGCCCATTTTGGGGCGGCAGAGAGGTTTTGGATGCTGTGGAGGCCAAAAATGGGCTGTTTTTGGCCTCCCAGCCTCCAGAGGGAGGGAGGGAGGGAGACACACACAGAGAGAGAGAGACAGAGACGAACACACATCTCAAAGCAGCCACATTCCTTCACTGATCTGCTTTCCACACCCAGGAGCATAACAAATTAAAGTTTAATTTGTGTGTATTGTTTAATTGACTAAATTGGTCATGCCCACTCAGTCACATGCCCACCTAACCACTCCACCATCACTCCATGACCATCTAGCCATGCCCTCCCGGTCACATGATCAGCCAGGCACACACACCCAGCCAGTCTGGGGTCCCCAACAGTCTGAGTGGCCGTAAATTGGTTCCCTGTTTAAAAAATTTGAGTAACCCTGCGCTAACTTGTAACACACACACTACTTTTCCTTTCAGTTACTACCTTGTTTCTCAAATCTGATAAAACAAAATTTCTTGTCAAGAAACTCTGAAATTCATGGAAAAAAAGTCTCTCTCCTAAAGATAGAGCTGGTTAATATCAAGACTACAACGTCTTTTTAAAATATCAGTAGAGTTAATTGCTTTCTTCTTTGTATTAGGAATTGCCAAGTTAAGGAGACTCAAGTTTTTATCAGCAAATAGTGAACATATATGAGATAAAGATTTTATCAAGCAAGGAAACCCAGTTTTTTTAATACTATACAACTGGAGTACCCCTTTGAAGACAAATATTCAGTTTCCTGTTTTTCAGCATTATTGTCTAGATCTTTCCACAATATTGCAACACACACACGCACACTCACGTGCATGCACACTCACACACAATAACACTCACTTGATTGTCCTCTAAAGTCACATGATTAAATTATCCAGTTTGGTAACTTTTTTCGCTTATGTTTATTTCAAATATACCAGTTCATATAACCATTTTATTTTTAGAGATAAACATTGCTTCTGTTCTTGGAGATAAACATTGCATCATTTGGAATACTTTCAATATTCAAAAATGTGAATTTGAGTAACATTGCATCTTCTTTTATTTACTACATAGGGGAAGATTAGCATTAGAATAATGGCTCAATTGTTAAACCAGATTTTTAGGCTTTAGAACAATTTGTCAACATTTTTATTTATAGAGGTTACAGGTCTACAACCATTTGTTGAATAACTATGTGAAGTTTTGATGTAGAGGAGAAAGAATGGCAGAGAAGTGGAATGAAAAGGGGGATCATCCTAGAATCCCTACATAGCCACAAGAAAATTAAGTCAAATCCCGCTTGAGTGCCATTGACCCTTATCTAACTCTGAGCAGGTGCTGGCCGTTAATTGAAGAATTCTGTGCATAGGCTTTTAGCAATTTAGAATAACAGAGTTGGAAAGGACCTTGGAGGTCTTCTAGTCCAACCCCCTGCTTATGCAGGAAACCCTACACCACTTCAGACAAATGGATATCCAACATCTTCTTAAAAACATCCACTGTTGGAGAATTCACAACTTCTGGAGGCAAGTTATTCAATTGATTAATTATTCTGTCAGGAAATTTCTCCTTAGTTCCAGATTGCTTATCTCCTTGATTAGTTTCCACCCATTGCTTCTTCTCCTGCACTCAGGTGCTTTCGAGAATAGTTTGAGTGCCTCTTCTTTGTGGCAACCCCTGAGATATTGGAACACTGCTATCATGTCTCCCCTAGTCCTTCTTTTCATCAGACCAGACATACCAAGTTCCAACAACTGTTCTTCATAAGTTTTAGCTTCCAGTCCCCTAATCATTTTTGTTGGTCTTCTCTGCACTCTTTCTAGAGTCTCCACATCTTTTTTACATCGGGGCAACCAAAACTGGATGTAGTGTGGCCTTACCAAGGCATTATAAAGTGGTAAATAATAAATCAGTCTAATTGAACCTTCATGTGTAGACATGGTATTTGCACCTGAAATGATAGTGCTGAAAAAAGTGACATATGACAGTTTGTTATACTTACAACCATCACAGCATCCCCACAGTCATGCGATCGTGATTCATTGCTTAGCAACCAGCTCACACTTACTACAATTGCAATATCCTCAAGCCACATAACTTGTTCTGGCTCGGAATAAACTGGATTTTCTTCTAACAAATGCTCTGTATTTTAAATTCTCTAGGAGCATTTTGTTGAATTCTGAGTATTTCTGCAAACATTAATAGTGATTCAGTGGATGTTGAACAATTAGAGTTTCAAACAGCACAGGAGGAAACCATTCATTAAAGAAACTTAGCAGTTGTGAAAACAACAAACCTAGCACTCATGAAATAAGTAATTCCTTAACAAAAAATTAGAAGATAAAAATTAAGCCCAAAAATTTCAATGCCAAAGGGATCTGATGTGATCAGGAAAGTGATTTTGGGTTTATGGGAACAGATGGACAACAGGAGCCGCAGCAAAAGTAGATTCAGTGACACAGAAATCAGTATAAAAGATCAATAGGAAAGAAATCAAAGGAAAAATAATTAACATAACAATGACTTTCTAAAAATCTGTAATTTGAATTTACTGAAAATATAATTTACAATTCTAGGTGCTAAACATATGAGGAAGAAATAAATAAATATATATATATATATGTCAGAAAAGACAACTAAAATGATCAGGGGATTCTATTACAGGTAATGGTTAAAACATGTGGGAATTTTAGCAAAGGTGAAATGGTACATGAAGGGGTGGGGAGAAGAAGCAGTTAGTCTCTCGACGGGTCACCCAGAAACTGGGTTTGGGGCTGTGAAGTTCCGCTGTTGGGACGCGATGCATCTGTAGCGGAGGAGCGGGATCCCGAGGGAGGCTGTTGCAGAAGGGCAAAATCTGAGATTTCTTCGCTTCTGCGGCAGGATAACATTTGTTCTTTAGAGGAAGGGGGGGAGAGACCACTACAGTTGCATTTCTTTCCTTGCTGGGGATTTAGAAGTCTTATGTTCACTTTTATTCCCGGGAAAAAAAACAAACCCGAGCCTCCGCCGTTGTCCAACCCTCGCGTTTCCTGGCAAGAAATCCATCCCCCATTATGACGAGGTACGCCGGCTTTCGATTGGTTAAGGCATCCTCGGCATCCTCCGGGTGATCTCCGGGCCCCCGGCTTCCCCATCTCCTCTCCTATGGGGAGACGTGCATCATAATGTTGTAAGCTGCCCGGAGTTACCTGTGTGTGAGGTGGGCTGCCCTATGCATTTGCGTTTGTGTGCTGGAGAGAGAGTGAAAAAGAGAGGGAGAATTATATTAATTAGAAGCGGCGGTGGCGGACGTCGGCAGCGACTGTAACGACTGCTCAGGCGAGGTGCGGAGGAAGAACAGAAGGTCCCTTCCGCCCGCGACGACGGCTCCAGCCATGGACGAGCAGGCTGGCCCCAACAACAACAACGCACTGCTCTTGCCGCCACCTCCGGATGGGAAGCAACCACGCCTGTGCGGCCCCTGTGCTGCGGTGGGAAGCGAGTCTGCAAGGCATGGTTGCTTCCCACCCAGAGGTGGCGGCAAGAGCAGTGCGTTGTTGTTGTTGTTGAAGAAGACGCCGGGGCCAGCCTGCTCGTCCATGGCTGGAGCCGTCATCGCGGGCGGGAGGGACCTTCCGTTCTTCCTCCACACCTCGCCCGCGCGGTCGTTACAGTCGCTGCTGATGTCCGCCACCACCGCTTCCCTCGTCCGTCTCGATTGCTGGAATCAGTAACAAACGGCGCATCTGCTCTGCTGTCAGCACCTTGACAGCCACCCCAGCTGGCGGCTACCGGGCCTCAGGTTCAAATGATAACGGATAAGAGCCTGTGGCCTAATGGCTAAGATCTCTGCCTAGTATGTAATATAGCCCAGGTTCAAATCCCAGTAAGGGTATGGCTAGCTGATGAGAGCTAAATAGCTTGAAATAGATCTATACTAGTCTCCCTTTATTTATTTATCAGCACAAATTTTAAACACACACACACACACACACACACACACAGACACACACACACACATATCTATATCTATATCTATATCTATATCTATATCTATATCTATATCTATATCTATATCTATATCTATCTATATCTATATCTATATCTATATCTATCTATATCTATATCTATATCTATATCTATATCTATATCTATATCTATATCTATATCTATATCTATATCTATATCTATATCTATATCTATATCTATATCTATATCTATATCTATATCTATATCTATATCTATATCTATATCTATATCTAGATAGAGCCAAGGTGGCGCAGTGGTTAGGGTGCAGTACTGAAGGCCACTACAGCTGACTGTTATCTGCAGTTCAGCGGTTCTAATCTCACCGGCTCAAGGTTAACTCAGCCTTCCATCCTTCCGAGGTAGGTGAAATGAGGACCCGGACTGTGGGGGCGATATGCTGACTCTGTAAACCGCTTAGAGAGGGCTGAAAGCCCTATGAAGCGGTATATAAGTCTAACTGCTATTGCTATTGCTATTGCTATTGCTATATCTATATCTATATCTATATCTATATCTATATCTATATCTATATCTATATCTATATCTATATCTATATCTATATCTATATCTATATCTATATCTATATCTATATCTATATCTATATCTATATCTATATCTATATCTATATCTATATCTATATCTATATCTATATCTATATCTATATCTATATCTATATCTATATCTATATCTATATCTATATCTATATCTATATCTATATCTATATCTATATCTATATCTATCTATATGGAATATATATGTGTGTGTGTGTGTGTGTGTGCGTTTAATTTGTGCTGATAAATAAATAAAGGGAGACTAGTATAGATCTATTTCAAGCTATTTAGCTCTCATCAGCTAGCTTGAAATAGATCTATACTAGTCTCCCTTTATTTATTTATCAGTACAAATAAAAAACACACACAAAAATATAACAAAGGCAACAGTAAAAATATTGGGTTTCTGTCGTGATGGACTCTTGTGATGAGCTGATTGACAGATGATGGAAGCAGTTAGCTTCCTCCCATAATTGGGGCTTACCAGGGCTTCCTCCCATAATTGGGGCTTACCATAAAATATGTGATATATATGTGATATATATATCACATATTTTATGTTCACAAAGTATTCATTGTCAAGATTACTACACTAATCTAGTACTTGACAAGTCATCGAACAGATTCCCACTTCTGTTCCCTATTATACAGTGCATCTGAGATAGAACTTTCCAAATTGACTATGTTGATTATGTATCTATATTTTGTTCTTGATATTCTCTCCCAGATGTCAACTTAAATGTTTATATAAAATGTCAAGAGCTGTGATTGCTAAAAGGCCATGGATAAAGATTTTGGACCTACAAATTGTCTGTCTCATTTGACTTGCAAAAATTGTTTTTAATAGTTTGTTAATTTAAAAATGGAAAATGAATATGCTACAAAGGACAGAGTGAAACTCTAATCTCAATTTCATTTCAAAAAATAGCTATGAGTCTTGTATTTGAGTAATTGTATATTGCCTGCCTGCCTGCCTGTCCGTCTATCTATCAATCATATCAAGAATTAGAACAGTTACTTATTTTGTCCCTTGAAGTATCCAACGTGGCAATCACTTTCTATAATTCTAAAATATTTTAAATGTATCTTTTGACTGAAAAGGATATGGAGAGATGGCCTACACTAATAATATTTGTATTATTAACTCTCCTTACTTTAAAATCTTTATTCTATTGCTAGGCTAATGTGATTTATATCTGTGGGTAGTTATCACGTCACTAGTGCCACTGTTCACAATTTTTGCATGAAACCTGCAACAGAAACAACATATTCGCAATTGTCCAAATGAATATTTTAATATCCCTTAGATAGCAGAAAATGCTAATCACAATAAATGTAAACTGACCATAGGACTAAAATATGCAAACTATAATATTAATATTCTAACTGTAAGAACTGTAATATGCTGTAATAAAATAGCAAATAAAGGAATGATGATACCTTAAAAGGCTAAAAAGTTAAAAATGATCACTAATATTTAAATTTATGCACATAGTCTATTTCAGATGCTAATGGTTCTAACGCTGATGGGTAAAGAAATTATATTGGTTCTGTCTTAGATTGTAAGCAATAAAATTACTACCTGAACTTCATCATTAGTAGCATCTAATTTAAGCATCTAATTGGGGAGGGCAGAGTTTATATATGATGAAATACAATTTTTTCACATTAGTATAAATAGTTAACCATAATAATATGGTAAATATTGTAATGAAAATCTGAACAGAGCTTTCAGGGAATTTAGTTAAAAGGGTAATCTGATGAAGATTAATTTCACTATAAAACTGCCAGTAAAGAAAAACACAGACCATAATTTCTATGGCACCCATGCTTCAGGAACAGAGTTTAAAGTCCAAATAAATTAGCCATGTCTAATAAATTACTAATACTTGCTGAAAGAATTGAACTGCTTTTGTATGATAGTGAAACAATGGCTACCTTCCATTCCTCAAATTCAAATGCCAATTATAATTCAGATTCTTGCTTGGGGCAAAATGTACCAAATTTTGGGCTCTATTATGATCATACGTTTTCTCCCTCTCCCCCTTCCTTCTTTCTTGTGTCTCTCTCCCCCACTTATTTTCTTTCTTTCCCTTCCTTCCTTCTTTCTTTCTTGTCTCTCTCTCTCTAACTTTCTTTCCTTTTCTCATTCTTTCTTATATATCTCTCTCTCGTTCACACACACACAATTTCCCTCATGTCTGCCACTGACAGCTCTCAAAGAGAAGGAAGGACTCCTGCCTTGGGAAGGGTTTGGACTAGATTAAATCCATGTTCCCTTGCATTCCTCTATGTTTTCTGTCCCATTTAGTCACAAACAGCCCCATTCACTTTAAAGTTGGTCACAAACTCCACACACTCTGCACAAGCCCTGGTCCCACCCAAGGAGGCAAGCTGTGGGGTGGGGGAAAGTCTGTGGCTCCACGTCTTTCAATATTCTTCCACACCTCGGTTTTGCGGGCAGGAGGTGCTGCTGGTGAGGTGGCATGGCAGTGGCGGTGGCAGCAGGAGAGTTGGGGTGCTGCCCACTACCCACAATGAGCCCAGGAGTTGTAGCCACTGCCAGCCGCCCCACACAGCATCACTCGCTCCCCCTCAGGTCGTCGGTAGGCATGCAGAGGGGACATGGTGACAGCAAGGGTAGCCGAGTGGGGGCAGGGCTTTGGTGGGCGAAGAGGAGCCAAGCTGAGGGGGGAAAAAAGCTCTGCTGGATGGGGGAGTGGGGTGGGTGGCTCCATGGCGGGAGCCTTTTATTATTTTTTTCTCTTCCCCTCACGAGAGTCATGACGACCACAGTGGCAGCAGGAGGAGCAACAGCCTGGCGTGCACTCCCAATCCGGCCTGCCTGAGAAATAGGAGGGGAGTTAGGCTGCTTAAAAACTCCTGCATAAAACTTCTCTCCTGTTGCATCTTTTGCTGTTTGAACAGCCACGTGGGGCGCACTGCCTTGTCTTTCATACACCCCTTGTTTCCAATTTGGGGGATCCATGGAGAGGGACAGAAAGGATGGATTTCTTTCCCACCCCCCAATTGGAAATGAGGCAGCTGTTAAAGCAAGGGAGTGCATCCCGCATGGCTTGTTCAAACAGAAGAATTAACAGGAGGAGAGTTTGGCTGTTTAAAAAGCCCCACGCAGAATTCCTCTCCTGTTCCTTCTTTTGCTGTTTGAACAGCCACGCAGGGCATGCTGCCTTGTCTTTCATAGCCTGCTCCTTTCGAATTGGGGCAGGGATCCATGGAGAGGAACAGAAAAGATGGATTTATTACCCCCCAATTGGAAATGAGGAGGCTGTTAAAACAAGGGAGCGCGCCCCACATGGCTTGTTCAAACGGAAGAAGAATTAACAGGAGGGGAGGATTCATTGGACAAGCCAACAGACGCGCACTGCTCTCCTCTAACAGATGCCTCATTTCCAATGAAGGGGGTGGGGAATCCATGCATCTTCCTACCTCTGCATGAATTCCCCTCCCTCCACGCGCCAGAAGGCTTCTGCTGGTGGATGAGCAGGGGCGAGGGACAGGCCAGGGAAGGGACTGTTCCAGTACCAGGCCCCCAGAAGCCCCGGTATGGGAAGGCATGCTAAATTCTTTCAACCGGTATACACATACCCGACAGAAGCAGCTGAAACCCACCTCTACTTCTCACCTATCATACTGGCTCAATGATAGTAATTGCAAGAGAGATGTTGGAATGCTTATGGACAATCTCTTAAATATGAGCTAGAGCTGCCATAAAAGCTAACAGGGTCCTTGGCTGTATTAACAGAGGGATAGAATGAGGGTCATGTGAAGTGTTAGTACCATTTTGTAATGCCCTGGGAAGACCACACTTGGAATACTGCATCCAGTTTTGGTCAGCACGATATAAAAAAAGATGTTGAGACTCTGGAAAGAGTGCAGAAAAGAGCAACAAAGATGATAGGGGACTGGAGGCTAAAACATATGAAGAACAGTTGCAGGAACTAAGTATGTCTAGTTTAATGAAAATAATGACCAGATATTATTATCTAGTTTAATGAAAATGAGAACCAGGGGTGACATGATAGTCCAGAGGGGGGGGGGGGGTCAACCTATTTGCCAAAGCATCTGAAGGCATAACATTTGTGTAGAAAAATACCATCAAAGTATGAAAATAATAATGCTTCTTTAAATCACATTTCCTCAATGTCCAATACTTAACAAGTTTGGGGGGAAAGTACTATATTACATAAATATAATTGTTTGACAAAAACTAAAATTCTCAGAGGATAATATTCTTTTGAACCACATACTTAGTACATGGAAGTGGAGAATCAGACAAATGGATTCTCCCAGCCTTAACTATGGCTAAAATACTGATATTGAAAAGATAAATGTATGCTTCCATTTAGTACATGGATTGAAGACTTGATTGCATTTGCCACTTCTGAATGGATTGCCTATAAATGTAGACCTTTTATAGACAAGTATAATGAAAAGTTAGGTTATTTATACCAAAGTCAGTAGGTTAAAAAGATAGTTGTATAAATGTATTAGAAATATATTCCTACTTGAATAATATTAATGCTGTTTATATACAGAATATATTGTAAAGAAACATGTTTTTTATATTTTTTCACTTTTTTGTGAAAGCAAGTTCTTTTTTTCTTCTTTTTGACAATGCATTATTATTATCGTTATTACTTTTGTATTTTTCTCTTTTTTCTTTAATTAAAAAGTAATAAAGTAGATAAATATTAATATTGGTCTAGTTTCAGTAAAGAACGTTGTAAGAGAATATCCAATGCCATGCAAACAAAGTTTATATTTCTGGGGAAAGCTAACAATAAATTTGTGAGCCATCGAAACATCTCACTTTGTTCTTCAGTCAGAAGATGTGTGCATATGTATATGTGTATGTGTATATATGTGTGTGTGTGTGTGTGTGTATTTATGTGTATGTGTGTGTGTGTGTGTAATATGCACTTATGAAATGGAATAGTTTGGTTAATGTAAATATTAGCCTTAAAAATAAAGGATTCTGAGAATGCTCTTTTCTTTCAAGTTCAGAGATTACACATTGAAAATGAAAGGAGTAACTAAAATTTTATTGTAGTAACTAATCAAACCTAATTAAAAATTGGATTGAGAAAAAAGGATAGCTGCCTCTTTCTTATTGTTGAAGATCGATGACCCGTTAACTATTGTAAATGTTTTTGGAATTTTGATACACATGACTGTATCATCCCCTGCATGATCCTGAATCCATTCTTCTGAATAATCTTTCTTTGCTTGCAGGAAAAAAAACAAGGGACAGATCCAGAGGTGGTATTCAGCAGGTTCTAAACACTTCTAGAAAACCGCTAGGTTTTCAGACTGGCCCCGCTTCCATCTATTCTCTGCCTCCCAAGTCCCAGCTGATGGGGAGGAATGAGGACTTTGCAGTAACTTTCCCCTGCAGTGGGGAGGGAATGGAGATTTTACAGTATCCTTCCCCACCAAGCCACGCCCACGGAACCAGTAGTAAAAAAAATGTGAATCCCCCCACTGGACAGATCCAGTGAGGATTGTTGGTGCAAGGACTAAAGCAGGGTTGAGGCAGCAAGGTTACAAACATCAAGAGTCTGCGGTAATCACTAGCAGACCTTCTCAGACCACTGATAATTTTATGGCCCACATTTTGAAAGTCTCTCACCTTGATGATGGTTACCTCACAATAATTTTTACACAGGTGCTTAGAGCATTTGCCTAGTCATCAAGACAAGACTGCATAGTTAAACCAACCACAATTAGTAATAGCAGAAGCTACAACTCAATTGATGTATTTTATAACGAATAAATTTTATTAGTATTATACATATGCCTCTATCTAATTTCTCTGACACCTCTGCTCTTCCTTTAGTGCAGGGGTGTCAAACTCACATTGTGACGTTGTCATCATGAGATGTATCAGGGCTTTTTTTCTCCTTTGTTAAACTGGGTGGAGGCAGGGAGTTTGACAGTCCTGCTTTAGTGTCATTTTTGAATTGTTCCTTTTTTGTTCAAAAGCTTTTCACCATTTGCAATCTTCCCAGAGTTGTTGGGAGTCTAGTGGCATATAAATTTAAATACCAGTAATCCTCTTCCTCCTCTTTGCTGCCAGCAGCAGCAGCAGCAGCACCACCACCACCATATATTTAAGTGCTGTTTTTCCAGATTCATTCCCTTCTACTTAAACTGAATTTTTATTTATTTTATTCACAGTAAAGTCTGCTTCCACTGGGGATTCTTCCAACCTTGGTTGCTTATTTCTTTCCTTAACATTTACTGATATCAGACTCAGAAAGTTTTCAACCTAGCTACAGCTGCCATCAACTCTACTCCCTATAGTACTACTGATCAGATTAACATGTTCCTAGTACTCTGCCTTCATCTCTCATTTGTTCTTTTTTCCTTGTTCCAATATTATTTATTTATTTATTTATTTATTTATTTATTTATTTATTTATTTATTTATTTATTTATTTATTTATTTATTTATTTTAAATTAGAAAAAAATATGGCAGGCATTTCCAAGCAAAGCTGTGTTTCCATTTTGGCTGATTCACTAGAGACTACAGTCAGTAGTTTAATTTACAACAGCCCTAGGCTTACTCTGACTTATGCCAGAGGCCATCTGAGGAGAATGGCTATGGTGCACACAGTTCTTCCTGGTGAAGTTGAAAATGTGTCAGCTGACAGGGAGGTTAGAGGTGTTCTTCTAGAACTTGTACTAGAGTACAAGTACAACTTGTACTTGTTCTATAGTGATAGAGGTGAAACTCATGTATAAAAACTAAAAAACATGAGAGACAGATATTAACTTCACACCAAGGTTTGTAGCTGACATCAACAGGAATTCAGAGAGCAGGGGTCTATATTTCTGAAATTAACTCCAATTTTTTTTAAAAAAAATACTGATAGACAACAAACATTTTAACAACATTAGGCACTTCTGATTGTGTGCTAGTAATTATAAACACCTTACCAGCTGGATTCTGATAAGCAAAGTCAATGGCGGAAGTCAGAGCCATGTAACACAATTCACTTAACAACCATAGTACAAAGGGTCATAAAATTGGGCATGGCTCACTTAACAACCATCTTGCTTAACAATGGACATTCTGGTCCCAATTGTTGACTACCTGTTTACAAATTGAATGATATAACAATTGTAATCTTCCAGAGTCACTAGGAGTTGAGTGGCATACAGTTTAATCAGTTATTATTATGGTTTATTGCAGTCAGCCAGATATTTAAACTAGATTTGGCATTATATCTATCTGACTTTTTCCCAAGAACCTGGGATAAGCAGAAGTTGTTACTATCGCATACCATTCTGAGTTCTTTCAGTAGGAAGAATGGTATAATAATAACATTTTTGCACTTTTGTTGTTTTATTTTCAAAACCAAATAATGCAAAATGAAAATTAACTTATTCTGGTTTAGACAACCCTTGAATATTAGGTCATTCTTTCACAGATATTTCCTTATCTCAAGAGAAAATCAGAATGACCACAGACAGGCAAAATAGCAATGGGATCAGAAATGATTTCAACTTTCTCTTGGCTTCCCCATTGACATTACTCGTGGCATGCAGACAAGGGGTATGCAATTCACACAGTTCATTGTAGACACCATGAAGACTGGATACTGCAAATGAAACATGTATCAAATGAAAACATTATCATAGTAAATTATAGTCTAATTTTTTAATTGATTCACTAATGTGATATCTTTCCTTGTGCTTCAATTAATTTGCCTTCTCTAATATTCTGGATGTTTGTAATAAACCTTATTTATATATATAATATTTATATTTATATACATCTTAAATTCATGACTCTTGGCAGCTAATAGTAATTAAAAGCACTAACAACCTATAGCAATAAAAATAATATGTCCATAATTAACAATCAAATGTTTTTTTTAAAAAAGAAAACCACAGACTATTTACATAACTATTAAATAGGTTCTGTTGGACATCTGGATCCCCAAACCATGTCTTTAAGGTTCTGTTTCTCAATAATTGTTACATTTAATTAATTGAAAATATTTTTTAAAAAAATCAACTCTGTGTGTGTGTGTGTGTTTGTGTGTGTTTATTGTGATGCAATATTTCTCTCCTAGATGATCTTTAGGGTTTGTTTTCTCACTTTTGTCCATGCAGATACATTTCAGCTCCTTTAGGAGCTCCTTAACGCCTTAGGCATTTATATTCACATCATCAATTCATTCTCAGAATTACCACCTGCCTTGAACTTATAAGTATGGTTACTCCTGTAAGCATTTTCTTTGGAAATATTTTTCCACAAGTATAATTTTGATTCTAGAGTTTTGAACAGCTTTCAGTTTTAAGTTGGAAGAGTAGCAATTACCCTTGGTTTACAACAGAGTTGAAGAATATAAAGCAGATGAAGAGACACTTAGAGCGTTGCTAGATGACAAGAAATTCATTGGATCAAACATGACTTAGAGCTACTATTTTGAGACTGAGAGTGGCTGCTGCCAAGTGAGGGAAGGTGCATGGGTAGCTCACAAGACAAACAGAAGCACAGTGCGGTCAGAGATACGGGGAATGTGCAAGCAACTTACTGGAGAAACTTGCTGGCTTTCCCAATGATTTTGCTTGTGGGAGTCCAGCAGGGAAGGTTGCAAATTACAATCATGTTACCACTGCAACTAACATAAATACAAACCAGCTGCCAAACACCCAGATTGCAATTATGTGACCATGAGGTAAAGGAATGGCCAAAATGTCAAGGATCAGTAGTAAGTACCACTTGTTCAGCACTGTCCTAATTTCATATGGTTGCTAAATAAATGATCATTAAATGAGGACTATCTATAGCACAGGTCTTAAACTTGCGGCATCATGTTGCCATCAGGTGACATATTGCAATGTTTTCCCATTCGCAGAGCTGTGGTAGACATGGCCTGCGTATGATGCATCCGGACCGCAGGTGGCCAGTTTGACACCCTGATCTATAACTTCAAGGCCTGGGCTGTTTTGAAAATGCATTTTAGAAAAGTACCCTGAATATAATTGAATTATTATCTGAAATCTCATTATAGAAGCACATTCCTGTCCACTTAAAATGGAGGGACACTATGAAAGCAGCATTAAGAATATTAATTTGATCATATACTCTACTGTATATTGAGATGGTTAACCCTGATGTCCTCGCATTAAAATAAAGTCCTTATTTTCATACAGTAAACCTAAAAAGTAAAATATTGGTTTGTGAACAAGATCTCCCCAAGTACTGGGAAACTGATTTAATTCTTCAGGATCAAGTATGAGAAGGCCAATGCATTATTATTTTCTTAAGCATTCTTTACTTAAGGACTAAAAAAATAGCTGCTACAAACTCTGAAGAGCTACACATCCCAAATTCTATATTTTAATGATAGCGAATTATTATAAAGTACTATGCTATTATACCCGTGCTCCACTATGAAACTATGTGATCGGGCTTGATAAATCAAAACTTACAGCTTGAAAATTAATGAGTAGTTACCATCAACCTCTCTTCTCCCCTTCTCTCCCTCAGGCTTGCCCCACAGAAGCTTTCCCTATCCTAGCTCCTTCTCTACCTCAGGCTTGCCCCACAGAAACCTCTTTTACTCTCCTATCCTGTTCCTCAGGCTTGCCCACAGAAGCCCCACCTTTCATAACCCCTTTTCTCCCTCAGGTATCCCCCACAGAAGCACCACCTATCTTATCACCTTATCTCTCTCAGCCAGCAGGCCGGATGAGTCCCATGCTGGCCATGCTCACGTCCAAGTTTTCAGTTTGGGAGTGGGAGTAGAACGTCTAACTACTTAGTATCAGAGCATGTTAATAATAATATACAAAATATTAATGCTCTGATGGTCATTTCAATAAATCCTTTGTTACTGAACACCTATGCGCCAAATTTTAAGTTTGTAGGCTTTACTGTTCTTGAGATGTGGTGATTTCTACATGAGTGTTTTCATGTTTATATATAGAGAGATAAGAAAATAAATATTCCTATCAGTCCTTGAAATGACATAGTTTATAGATTTTTGTAATTTATCTGAATGTCAGTCCTAGGTTCTACCCATATTTCAATCAGGCTACATTTTCCATGGCAAGGGGAAAAGCATCACCATTCCTTTGGTTAAAGTTATCAGTAAAGTTATTTTCTACAACACAGTATCTGTTTAGCAATAGCAATAGCAGTAGACTTATATACCGCTTCATAGGCCTTTCAGGCCTCTCTAAGCGGTTTACAGAGAGTCAGCATATTGCCCCCAACAATCTGGGTCCTCATTTTACCCACCTCGGAAGGATGGAAGGCTGAGTCAACCCTGAGCCGGTGAGATTTGAACCGCTGACCTGCTGATCTAGCAGTAGCCTGCAGTGCTGCATTTAACCACTGCGCCACCTTGGCTCTTGCCTTTACAAGGCAAATGACATGCAGCACAGTAAAAGCTACTATGTTTATTTTATGAGCAGGAGACATATAATTATAGAAGAAATAGTAAGTTATTAGAAGGTTGTAATTTATGGACAATCAATACAAATGTAATGCAATTACTGCCATACATTATTTGTTTTTTTAGTTACATTTTTCACTCTGAAACATAAACAAATGAAAAACCTTATTTCTTTGTATATGTGTTTTTTTTGGGGGGGGGTTTACATACTGTACATATGCATATACACATATATAAACATACACATACATATACCTAATATTTTTTGTTTAAGAATGCAATTATTCTTCATCACCAATTCCTTCTATCATGTCTCTGCTTGACAAGCTGCCTATTCTATAGTTCATTTCAAAGAAATACTAGGTACTGGGACTTTAATCCTATTTCCCCTGTTTTAAAAACTAATATGCACATTTCCCTAATATCACCCCACAAATGATTTTGTCAGAGTTCCAACTAACACATTCACCGAAAAAAGACTCCAAGGCTTGAAGTTCCTCAAAGTTCCATTTTATTAGAGACGTCATATTTATTAGAGATGTCATATTGGGAAAACCTGAATATGAGAGTTCCGGGTTTTCCCTATCCAACAGAAAGTCAAAGATCCATCCCCTGCATTCACAAGTCCATCACATGATCCAATCAATTCAAGGCTCCAACTGGAGACAACCCCCAGTCACTTCCATCCAGGTGCAGGACGAAAGCCCTTGACCCCCAGAAAAAGGAATGTTATTATGGCTAATACTTCACCACTCCTTGATATCCTCCCTCCCATTTTCCCAGGCACAAAATGTGGTAGCCCTGAAGCTCCAAAGAAAAAGATGGCTTTCAGCACTGACAGATTTTGAATCAGATTGTATTCAGGTCTATTGGATGTGAATCTTAATAGAGTCTTCCAGCTGAAAAGTATGTTAATTATTGCAGGGACAGATTTTAAGAAATGGAGAGTAGAATTTGGTTCTCTAAAACCAATGAACTCTACAAGGTAGCAGTACAGGTGCAGGAAGGCGGAAATTCTTAGGTAGTTGTTAGAAGAAATTTACTTTATTTTGCTATGGTGTCTGCAGAAGCACACTTTCTAAAATATACTAACTAGTTCTTAATATATTTGTTTTGGAAGGATTTTGCTTTTCTTATGGAAGGCCAAATTCAAATGGAAGGCCATTTAAAAGCAAAAAAGGACATTTCATTGATCTGCAACTACTTAAATATATATTTGCCTTTTAGTTCATTGTAAGTACAATCAAGTGTATATAGACAGAGGTGTCTATATAATTCCAGAAAAACATACAACTGCATTATGAATTTACAAAAAATGTATTGCATGACTGTTCCATCCACCAAAATAATAACAATAACAATAACAACAATAATAATGTAGTCCAAAAAACAAACCATAAAACAAAAACAAAAAAACACCCACACATCACCTTGTGATTCTAAAAAGTGTGGAATGGCCCTTATTATAAAGAAAATAAAATGACCTCGTAGCAACCCAAGTGATATATTTGTGCAATATAATAACCCCAAAGGACAATCAGAATGTATGTTTGTGTCTTATTTTTTAAATTAATCCCAGTTCAAATTGTTTTTCTCAATAAAATGTAAGATAAAGCTTCCTTTGAACCCAGCTCAATTCCTGATAACTTTATGGACATGTTCTTACAGTATTATTGGTAGCAGTAGGAAAACATTTAAAGTGCTTTTTTCTAGGCTGTTTTCAAACTCTTAGTTTACTCCAGAGCCAGGGATTTCTTTCCATTTATATTACTGCTAGCTAGGGAATTTTCTGACTTGAAGTCCACACATATTAAAGGTTGAAAAGTACTGATCTATATATTGGATAGATACAATTATGCTTAGTTTCTACACTCAAGAATGATCAGCCAGGTAGTACCAATACCAAATCTACTAAACCTTAATTTTGTTTATTTGCTTGTTTTAGACTGAAGAGCGGCATTTATACAGGTTTATGAGAGTAGTAGCATCTTTGAGTGGTAGCAGTAGTAAACTGTTAAATGATTTAGCCTGTGACAATGCACTCCCATTAAAGTAAACAATAATTAAAAAATAAAGGCTTCCCACTTTTCTTCTAGAGCATGAGTGTCAAACTTGCGACATCACAATGTCATCACGTGACATTTTGTGATGTTTTTCCCATTCACGGAGCTGGGGTGGCTGTGGCCTGCAGATGACACATCTGGCCTATGGGCTGCCAGTTTGAAACCCTTGTTCTACAGTATTCAGGCAATCTCTAGCATTTCCCTAATTGGATACTCTCTAAATATATTGAGCAGGCTATAAATTGTATAATTCCCTTCTATGCTGCCTAATTATATGGAATTAATACTGTAGTAT
Organism: Thamnophis elegans; assembly: GCF_009769535.1. Taxonomy (NCBI): domain Eukaryota; kingdom Metazoa; phylum Chordata; class Lepidosauria; order Squamata; family Natricidae; genus Thamnophis; species Thamnophis elegans. The sequence continues at coordinate 72,672,395 of NC_045543.1, read as the reverse complement.
AATATCTCTAAAACTCACTAAACTGAGGAAAGCTGAACTACAGGATGGTCCTATATCATGTATTTTCTTGAAAAATGTGTAACATTGTATAGTCAAAGAAGAAAACAGGAATTAAAATGGTCTTTCTGTAGGATGGTTTTTCTGGCAATCTTCCACTACAAAGCATTGTATTACAAAAGGCTCATCAGCTGGGAAAATGGATCTTACTTTAGTTTTCACAGACCTAATCTCAGCATAGTATCTGTTTCTGCTGTATCTGCATATAAAGTAACAACGGTAACAACACAGTAATTTCCTGCAGAATATATTATATCTAACAGTAATTTAGAGTGGCAGTAATACAATCTCAGCACAACTTCAATTTATGTTGCAGTTGATGCTGAATAATGTTAAAATTAGATTAGTATAACAGTGACCAACTTTTTCAGCACACACACAAGACTGATTAAGAGCTTATCTTTTAAAAACACATATCTTTGTAAAAGTTTGCATAATAAATGGATAAATAAAAACATAGATTGCTCAAACAAATGTTGTTGCTATGGTTTTAAATGTTTTCAAAAGCAGTTTTCAAAAGCAAATGTGACACTGACATCTACCTGGAACAAAAGCTTTAAAATATAAATTCAAATAAGATTATTAGCTTGAGTTCCATGAATATACTCTAGCAATTTGCTATTTATGTTGTGGCAATTAGTCCAAACTAAGTAAGCAAACTAAGTAAGCAATTGTACAGTATAATGGTAGCTTTATTCAAAACATAGTATCTCTTTCTGCATTCTAGAGAGGGAATACAGAGAGTAGATGAATTTGTATTGTCTTTTCATAGTACTATTTTTTAGATATAGGTTTGTCAGCCCTTGGGACCTTCTTTGAGAAGAAGGCCATGCCTAGTTTGTGGAAATCACATGCTTCTTAAACCATTCATAAAGAGAACAGGCATTTTTTTTATGCTACTGCTAACTCCACGTTGGGCATCTCCCTAAAAACTGCAGTAGAAATCTCTTGGTTCTTCTTCAACTTGTACTCAGTGTTTCTGTTGGCATTTATCAGCTTAAGCCCTGCAAAAAAAAAGGAGAAACCTGACTACAGCTGCATTAGTGTCACACTGTTTCAATGGCTAATGTACTGCCAAGGGAAGAAAATAGTGGCATATTAGTTCCTCAGAATCATTATCAGGAATTAACTAAGGCACTTGCTAAAGAAGCCAAGCCAAGCTAAACACAATTCGTAAAAGGATTTGTATACAAAAATGAAGACAAGATTGGAAAGCACATTCATGTTAGAAATCCATGATGGTATTATGGGTGCTATGCTATCACCACATAAGTGACACTAAGGATGTATTTTGAATTACTGCATGAAATTATTCCCTCCACATTCATGCCAGGACAGAGTGTAAGAAATCACTTTGGTTCTTTTGCTGACATTGTTCTTTGAAGAAACCCAATATTTTCTACTGATAGATGCAGTAAAGGAAAAGTAAACATTAATACATATATCTCTATCTCTCCTCTACCTCTCTATCTCTGTCTGTCTGTCTGTCTGTCTGTCTGTCTGTCTGTCTATCTATCTATCATCTCATATGCATATATGTATATGCATGTTTGAAAAGGCAAAACAAGAAAGAAGTAATTTCTATCTACTCTAATTTAACTTATGCCATGTCCCATGAAAAAAATAGCATAAATATATTCTGCCAAGAAGAAACATACATAGATTTAGTACACTATGCTAAGCGAATCTGTTAAACCTCCAGCTGCTGAATGTGAGCAATATGCTAATCTAAGTTTTGAGGGCTTTTTTTATCCATTAGTATTTGTAGAATTCAGTGAATTGTTCAAACCCAGAAAGAGAGTTAATTCAAAAAGCCAGTTAAACACAGCTTTTGTCTGCTATGTGAAAGTGAGAATTGAACATGTCAGCAGAAATATAATACTAAATGGAACTTAGTAGGAGTGAGGTACTTAACAGGTATGCTTGGTAAAACAAAGAAAGATTGGGTCAGGAATGAATATATAATAACTCAGTGTGAACTGAATACAAAAGTGAGTGATGAGTTCAGAGGAAGTATTTTGAGGTGTATTTTCAGCACTTTCTATATATTTAGATACAAGCACAATGAATGGCAATTTATTCACAAAACAATTGCAAGAAGGAAAATTGAATGAGTTGATGAAAAGGGAAAGACAGGGAAAAAATCCTGACTATACTGGAGTCTCAGAAAGAAGGGATGACATGTTGGAAAGAAACTGTATACTGTCAAATGTGCAAGGATAGAGGGAAAGCAAAATAGAAATGTATAGAAAGTAGGTGAAGTGCTTCAGTTAGCTGCCTCCAGGAGATAAAACAAACTCTTGTTTACTGTTGCTTATTCTTTTCATGCATATATAAGGAAGACTTTCATTATTATTTCTTACAGAGTTATATTGCCATATTCTGCTAAGGACAAATTTTGCTCTAATGCAGTTCTACACATTAAATAATATTTTTCACACAAACATACATATATACTTACACTCATGTACCCTAGCAGAACCAGCAAAGAAGGAAGTAGAGAGGGAAAGGGAAAACATTAAAACTACAGAGAAAACTAGAAGGCAGACTTTACAAAGAACATTCGAAGGGAGAAAGATGCCCTGCTCAGTCACAGAAAAAAAATTAACTATATGTACAGTGAAACCATATGTATAGGGACGTGGTGGGTCAGTGACTAATATGCTGAGCTTGTCGATCAGAAAGGTTGGCAGTTTGGTGGTTCGAATCCATAGCACTGCCTAACGGAGTGAGCTCCAGTTACTTGTCCCAGCTTCTGCCAACCTAGTAGTTCGAAAGCACGAAAAAATGCAAGTAGAAAAATAGGAACCACCTTTGGTGGGAAGGTAACAACATTCCGTGTGCCTTCAGCATTTAGTCATGTCGGCCACATGACCATGGAGACGTCTTCAGACAGCGCTGGCTCTTTGGCTTTGAAACGGAGATGAGCATCGCCCTCTAGAGTTGAGAATGATTAGCACATATGTGCGATGGGAACTTTTACCTTACAGTGAAAATGAGTTTCTTTCTGATATTTGGGTAGTGGACATTAAACCTTTTGTAAAATGCCTAAATAGAATTAGATTGTTTTAGATTTAGATTTAGATTTAAAGTTTATTTATATGCCGCCCTTTTCCCTGGGGGGACTCAGGGCGGCTTACAACTTAAAAAGGGGGGGGGAGACAAACTTTTAACATATAAGACAAATACATAATTAAAACACAACATTCATACTATTCGGGCGGGTTGTAGTCTTAACCCCAGGCCTGACGGGATAGCCAGGTTCTGAGGGCTGTGCGGAAGGTCTGGAGGGTGGTGAGGGTACGAATTTCCATGGGGAGATCGTTCCACAGGGTCGGAGCTGCCACCGAGAAGGCTCTCCTCCGCGTAGTTGCCAGTCAACATTGACCGGCAGATGGGACTCGAAGGAGGCCTAACCGGTGAGATCTAATAGGTCGTGTGGAGGTAATTGGCAGTAGGCGGTCTCTCAAGTATCCTTCAAAAACACAGGAAAATCATCTCTAATCATTAAAGGAAGAAACTATTCTTGTAAGCTCTGCCATCTTCATCCATGGATTCAATCTATACCCATTTTATAGAACCTTGACTTTCAGGAAGATTCCCTCCACCTTTCAATAGCATCTGTCCTTTTAAATAGTATCTGCATCATTAAATAACATCTGACTTTTCTGCAAATATAACCCTCACCCCCTCCATACTTTAAAGATAGGAAGTGAATGGGATGATCTTCTTCCCATAACAGTGAACTCCCTATTTAGGGAACCTTTATATGACAGACTTTTGAGCAAGGAAACAAATTTTCACAATTAAACACAAATGGCAGAAATACAGTTGTTTGCATTAATTATTATTCAAATGATGGTAATGGATGCAAATAGCATCAGTAACATCCTTTGCATATGATGTCACACACACACACCCATATAATATAAATCACTGCAATGCACATATATTTTATTTAATGGGCCTTCATGAATAAATTCCTATTCTCAATTTGTCTATTAAAATAAGATTTCACTGTACATTTTCCCTTCACCTTTTCATTTTCATTTCTTATTTTAATTGTGAGCATAACACTTTTCTACAGTTTTCATTTGGTTATCTTTTTGCCGAAGTGGCACAGTGGTTAAATGCAGCACTGCAGGCTACTTCAGCTGACTGCAGTTCTGCAGTTCGGCTGTTCAAATCTCACTGGCTCAGGGTTGACTCAGCCTTCCATCCTTCCAAGGTGGGTAAAATGAGGACCCGGATTGTTGTTGGGGGCAATATGCTGACTCTGTAAACCGCTTAGAGAGGGCTGAAAGCGCTATGAAGCGGTATATAAGTCTAACTGCTATTGCTATTTTTGCTTAACAAACAACAATAACAATGCAAATCATATGAATTATAATGAATGGATTATGTGTGGATTATGAGTGGAGTAGCTGCTAAACTTTTTTTTTCCTCTGAAATTTGGGAACATTCACCACATAATTCTACATTTTTTGAAACAGAGAACAAATATTGCCTGTGTATAATTATATTTTTTGCTGCATATATTCAAAGTTGTCCCGGTTTTAGGGGAAAACAAATCCCAGAGGATGAAAAATGATGTCTACATTTTAATAGAATGAATTAATGAATGAATTAAGTTAGATATTCACTTCATCCAAACTGAAGGCTGGCAAATATGTAAATTTGTAACACATCAAAAATAAATAAATGAACATTTTAATAAACACCTTAAATATCTATTTATTAACAGTGAATCAATACTACATTGATTTGCCCCAGACATTAAATCTTTATATAAGTGTAGAATAATTATTTTAATCTGGGGACCTTGTTTTCTTTGGTCCCTGATTTTCAATAGAACCTCTACATCACCTTTAGGTTTTCCAGTTAATCAAACTGTATTGAAGGCTGAGAGACAAAGACTTACATATGTTTCCATACCTATTTATGCTTAATGCCTAATTGAGCTTAGTATTTCCTTTTAATCTTAGCAATGCACAATTTCCCTTAATGGAGTCTAACACATTTTGATGCTTGTGGCAAGGCACATCCCTGGGAAAATCTCAGATGCTTTAATGTGTTGCAGGCAGGTGCTACATTCACATTTCCATGTGTGCCAAACCTTTTGGAGTCTGAATCTGAAGCCCTAATAAATAGCTCCCAAGCCTCCCTTTGAAACTGAGCACTCCTAATATTTATAACATATATTATATTCCCTTGGTCTACAGGTTATAAAGAAGGCTTTACAGTGACATGTAAAGCTGTTATTAAAAGCATATATTATATTCATCAGTCTCTTAATGTGATGATGCTGGTATTCAAGATTTTAGGACCTTGCTTTTGCTTGTGATATGCACAGGGAGGATCAACGTAGCATAATCCCAACAAAATAAATGTAAAATTAATAATAATAAAGTGCCTAGCCTGTACTTTACTAAGTTACAGGCTATAATATTTCACATTGGAAGTAACTCTAAAATTATGTGTTTTATTAAGATAAAATCAGGTGTATTTTGGTACATTTTTTTTCTTCAAAATGTACATTTAAATAAATTATGTAAACATTTAAAAAATTTTAAATGTAGCATTTAAATAAATATTTGGGTGAAAAGTTATAGCACCTCTACACCTTATGTGTCTGCTTTTGATAAAGACAGTTTTGATTGTCTTTTATCCGCTTCACTGTCATGGTTTTATGAAGTGGATTTTATTACTTAAAACGTTACAGGCTTTACCTACATATTGTAGTTAATTATACCAAACATTATAATCATCTCACAGTTCTCTCTATATTGGTGACTCTGGGATTTTATCATGTGGAATTTAATGAATGCTTTCATTATATCATATTCTCAGCACACCTTTACTCAACAAGATTAAATTACCAGACTTTTTACAAATGTAAGTTTTAGAGGTTTAGGATGGTAAATATTCAAAATTCTTCATATTTTTCCTGCTGTTATTGACAATGAGATAGAGCTCAAAGCCAAACTTAATGGAATATTAACATGCAGTATGCGTGGCTTCAAAGCTAAATGGTTGGTGTAGGAGATCCAACTTATACTGAGACTGGCACTGTCAGCATGGACCCATGCTGTAGTCTCAGCCTTCCTCTGGTATCCTCTCCTATTTGAGCTGTGGAAAATTATTAAGCAATTTTACTCTATTATAAATGCACAATAAGACTGAAATAAAATACTGCTTACTATTCTGATCAGCTTGCATCCCAAAAAAACATATTGCAGAGTTGGCAAGACCACAAAGAAAAAGGGGAACAATCAGAATAACTATGAGGTAAGGAAAGACTGTACTAATTATACCTTTCATATTCAGGTAATTTAAACCTGGGATGGGATTTTCTCAAGACAGGGAATCGTGGTGTCATCCAATCCAATATCCTGATTCCTGAAATTCATGTCAGACCTAACCTGGGACCTTCAAAAATTTATTAAGACAGGTTCTTAAGAGAGCCTTTGATTTCTATCTGTCATCTTATGTTTACTGCTTTATGGTTGGCTATTTTATTATTTTAAATTTGGCTTAATTTGGGGAAAATGTTTATTGTTTACCATTATATAATTGTTATGGAATTGTTACTTTACATATTGTTAGGATTGTAACCTGCTGTTTTCTTTCATTTGCAGTAGCAAAACAACAACAACACATTATATAAAGATGAAATCTAGATAGATAACTGTCTCTTCCTAAATACTAAATACAAAGAAGTCAGCATTCATAAAAGAACATAAAGCACAGTTTAATTGTGGAATTTGCTTTCCTCAGCTACATTGATGTCCACCAAATGAGTAAAGTTCAAAACAAAACTGGAGAAATTCAAGGAGTATTAGGCGAATAAGCACTATTAGACTTGGTACTTATTTACTAGTTCCTGGAGCACAACCATCAAGATGTAAATGCAGATGCAGCAAACAACAGCAGAAAGCCACTTCTACCAACTTCACCATCCTTATGAGTTAAATTATGATTGTAAAGGGGGAATGGTTCTTTGGCCCAAAATAGAAGAGCTCTAATATCATAGCAAATAAAATATATTTCAATGCAAATACATAAGGATGGTGATCAAAGTAGTATGTTGATTAGTTTGCTCTTCCCTGGTTCATTGATGATTAGCAGCTCTTGATTCATAAACTTACTGTGTTAAATAGTATTTTTGTTGATTTGCATTGATGGGTTCCGAATCCTGTTGCAACCAGTACACTGCAACAGGGCCCAGCCTTGACCATGAAATGTGCGCAGCATGCGTGTAGCATGTACCTGCATACTTACTGCCTGTGATGCTCCAGCTGCTCGGTGGAGCATCATGAGGCACCCTACACTCCATGCATGTAAGCCCCGATTGGCTCAAATAGCAGTAAGGAGAGTGGTGGGCGTGTGGTCCTCCGGAGCACCATAGTAGAACGGTACCTGGTGCTCCCAGCAGGCATCAGTATGCCTGTACCGGGGCGTTCTGGTAGTATCCCACCACTGTTGGATACCCAGATTTATGTGTTTAAGATGACCAGCAATACAGTTTTTAAACTAAATCAATCCATATATTGTTGTATCCATCCATTAGGTTAAGGTATGTATTTTTTTTAAATCATACCTTGTTGTGTGATAGTATGGTTCTTAAAACTTTTAAGATGGAAAACATAAATTCTAATATCAAATAAAAGACCAAATGCCAAGAGATTGTTTTTTGTTAACTTGTAAATGAATTAAGCCATCCATAAGATAGTATATAGTATTATGCTTTGAAAATAAAAAAGAAATGTTTCTCTCTCCCTCCCTCCCTTCCTTCTGCCCCATAAGTGAGAATTTTAGAGGTAAATCAGTGAACATATTTCTAAAAACATAGAATATTATCCATGAAAAATGATAGCATACCTACATTGGATTTAATTGCAGTCTTTACTGTAATAAATAAAAATCTGAAACACTGAAAAAACCCCTCTGGTTTTTGAAGTAAGAATATAGTCATTTTGCATACATAAAAATACTACAAAACCCAAGAATACCATCATGATTATGTGCTATAAAGTAGATGTCAACTTTTGGTGATCAGATAGATTTCCTCCATGACAATCTTTCCCAATTCTGCCCTTTCTGGTATGTTAATGGTGCACCCATCACCCAGTAAATCTATCCACCTTTGTGCTAGTCATTCTCTTTTCCCCTTCCTTCCATCTTTCCCAACCTTCTTTAGAAAGCAAGGTCTTTGCCTAATGTGTGTGAT